>NC_056725.1:758205413-758455413 GCF_019279795.1 Protopterus annectens | reverse complement strand
TGCATATACACTGAATTTGGAGGTAGAGTTGGACACTCAAACCCCTGGGAGGGGGTGAGAACAACAAAAATAAGTTGTGATGCCAATTACACCGGATTACATGTGTCCAGTGGACACGTGCAAAATGGAGAGCTATGTATGGGGCAAGATTTTTTTGTGGGAACAGGTTGCCTTTTTTTTTATTTGTTTCAGGTGAGAGTGGGATGTTGGGGGGTAGTAGGTATATTTGCGGAGGTAGGTTGGGTAGGTTAACAGACAAGACAAGCGAGATGCATACAGGGGCAGTATATGACACATGTGGGGGGTAAACACCTTGACGGGGAGGGATGTTGGTAAATCGGAAGCCCATGAGCCCTCTAGTGGAAACAGTGGAACTGAGGTCCCCACCCACGGGCAGTCACCGCTGCACCATCACAGCCCCGAAGGTGGCTGTGCTGGGGGCTGAGTCGTTGAGACAGGCTGACTCTCTAATCATGACATGTGGCCCTTGAGCTGGCATAGAAGATCACCAAACTGCTAGTTGATCTCTCTACGCACCCCGACCTGGAGACAGGTGACAGGTGCCTGTCCGCACCCACTCCTGGGGGGTTGAGCCCTATCCCCTGAGGCGGTTCCACTTGAAGGTGGTGCAGGACCAACGGACAGGGAGGTCCCGGGTTGGGCCCCAGACATGCTGGTGCCCGGTGCCATGGCCAGCTGAGGTGGGACAGGTGGGTCTGCTGGGACCGGCCTTCCCAAGCGTGCTATATTGTTTAGATTTCATCATCATATGTGGGTTAGTAATAGTCAGCACATTCCAGGGTTAAGTATAACAGCATGCATAGATATTCCCATTAACCCAGACACCAGATACGGAACAGTTGCATAGCAAACAGAACACATGCATATATGGGACCATAGTGGTAATAAGAACAGCATGCAAGTTCATTGATGGCACCATGCCACCAATGTTGGAATAATTCAATATAGCACATGCATGAGAACCATTAAAATATTTATCAAACAATTGGACAGTATCAGAACACAGGTGTCATTACATACCAGTTAGGGTGGGTATGTTGATTATTGTTGGAGATATGGTGGGGGGATAAAGATGTCAATCAACAACTAGTATATTCCTGTAGTCCACATTACTTTCCTAGTCAGTGCTGTTATCTGTGCCTTACAAGTCTTACTACACTACCCTATAGCCTTAGTTTGGACTGTGATATGGCTGTCATCATTGTTACACTTGAACTGGTTTTACCTGCAGTATCCATCTCTTACCTGGTATACATTTGGAGGGAATGTTTGTTAACACTAACTGTTTCTACACATACTCCCAGATTTTGGGTTGATGTTGTGCACATAGCTATCCAACTCTTTCTGCAAAGACTCTGGCCATGTGTTGACCACATGCTGGTGTGCCAGGACATATCTAGAATATTGCCCTCTTCCACCTTTCATGACCTGACACACATATATAAATGCTTTCCTACACAGTTATATTATGTAGCATAGTGTGGGTGACAGTGATCAGTGATACTTTATTATTCAGAGAAACTGCAACACTCACAATTCTGTACAATACCAGAGTGAACAGTACCAGCACAGGTTATAATGGTCTGTATTTCTCTGCACAGTGTTCGTATCCGACATACCTGTGGGAGCAATGTTTGTTAGCACTACCTGACTGTTGCAACACAAAGTTCCAGATTACACATTAGTATTATGCACATACATCTCACTCTGTTACTGTACACACTCTGGTCACAGCTTGACAACATGGGGTGTAGATAGGACATACTTGGAATATTACTCTCCTAATAGTTTCGGGGGTTGCTTCAGTGACAGGTTTGTTCTCATAGGTGTTTGACAATCACTTGTATTCCCTGTTTGCTGGCTAAACATCTGGGATCATCCCACAGACTTACCAGGGGGACAGGGTGACAGGCAGCAGATATGGGCCCATATACTGGACATTCTGGCCTCATCTGTACAGTTGTGGGGTATGATTCTGTATGCAGCCTACATCCACTCCCAGGATTCAGACCATGGCTGTGTCTGCTACAAATTAAACACTGTTCATCATAGCTGTGTCCGCCATATAGATATTCCTGTATATGTCCTATCTGCTTTCTGTCTTATTAATCCCCTGTGCTTTTGCATTCTGACCTTGCATTACAACACTCATACAGTTTCATAGACAGTTATATGTTGTAAGACAGTGTGGGCAACAGTGATGTGTCATACCTCATTATTCAGAGCAACTGCATCAGTCGCAATGCCATACAATACCACTGTGAACAGTACCAGTACTGGGTATCATTCCTGTATTTCTGGGCACAGTGTTGGTATCTCACAGACCTGTGGGAGGAATGTTTATTAGCACTACCTGAATGTTTCCACACACAGTACCAGATTCTGCATTACTATTATGGACATACATATCACTCTGTTAATGTACACACTCTGATTACAGTTTGACAAGTTGAGGTGTAAATGGGACATACGTGGCTTCTTAGTCTCATAAGGTATTGGGGAGTTGCTAGTGCGCCAGCTTTGTTCTCATAGATGTGTGTCAATCAGTTGTATATCCTGTTTGCTGCCTATACGTCTGGGATCATCCCACTGATTTTCACAGGGGGACAGGTTGATAGGCAACAGATATGGGCCAGTTTATTGGACATTCTGGACATATCTGTACAGTTGTGGGGTATGATTCTATATGCAGAGTTCTACCACTGGCAGGATTCGAACCATGACTGTGTGTGCTAAAAAAGCAACAGTTCACATCTCAGTTGCTTGTGCTGTTCAGGTTTTCTTGTCTGCATTTTCTTTGTTTTCTGTCTATGTGTCTCTCAGCTGTACTAAATGGCCTCTGGGGATTACACCTGTCATATACAGGCATTCCTATACATTCAATTTGTGGTGCACAGTGTGGGTAACAGTACTTAATGCCACAGTAATATTGCAAGATTGCTAATCTACATTACCATATGATACCAGAGTATACACATGTAGTCCAGTAGTTTGACCTTTATTGTCAGGCTATTACACTTTTATTGACATACAAATAATATGAGACTCTCCCTGCCATATTCTCTAGTTTATGCAGTACTTGCCTTGAACAATACAGGTTTTATACAGGCAATTAATTTACTACTACTTTTAGTTTTATTTCCTATGACAGTAAATGCATGAGTATTACTGACCTGCCTCGCGACGCAACCTTGCCAGGTGACTGATGTGGCCCTCCTGGTTCACAGCCTGCTCCATTGCAGCTGTGGGGGACATAAGAGGAATATTTAGCTATACCTATCCATAATATATACCTGAGCTGGCAATTATTACACACATAGTGGGGTGATACTTACACACGATTGGAACATCCACTGCCACTCTAGCCTCTTGGAGCCACTCCTTCAAGAGGTCCCCCTTATGCCACTTCACGTCGGCATAGTGGTGCCTGATGTGCTCACCAGTTCAGAGTATGCCAGTGGCACTGGTGAGGTCACGGGCGAGATGGTCCCAGGCCTCTGCCTTATATTGGGAGCCCTGGTACTGGCCCTGCAGCAGTCTCTGATCATGGCCTTTGACAAGGAGTCCTGCCATGACCTTGGACTCCTGGATGCACCAGCGCTGCGCCCACAAGTGCAAACCTTCTCCCCTTACTACCAGTGTACCTGCAAGGGGAAGCTACAACCAGTTATGAGATGCATTCCTGCCTCTTGGGTTTAAGTAGGGCCGATTTCCCACACTTTTCCGTGATTGGCCAGTTTTAAAAAGGATAAGCTATGGGCAAACCTGCTTACCCAAGGTTGGCATTATTTAAAAGGATATAACACTGGGTACATTGCGTTAGCTGGCGTACACATTGCTTACACCTCCTAAGCTGGCCTGTGCAATGCTTAGCATTGCTTACATTAGACTTTGCATTATAATTCCTTTTTGGCATTGAGTTATTATTCATTACATCTTATATGTATGCCTGGTATCTATGATTCATGCGTACGTTCACTGTATGGGGTCCTTGTGTTTTATTGGGGACTTCAACACTCTATTACAATTACACCTGACTTCTGACCTTACTGCTGTACTCTGGTTCATAGATTCATAGGTAGGTACTAGGCTATCAGCCCGAGGGCCTATGTCAGCCTAGCCAACAAGATTCCCTGGCTTACGCCACCCAAGAAAGTTATTTAGTTATGCCACTGTCAAGCAGAGACACAGAAGTGATCCCGGGGTGTATTTCCTATTTCCATCCACATATTTCACATATTTATGTTATGTAGTGGATTAAGGCACATATATCTGTATACTGATTCCTTTCACAGGTTCAGTTTGGTTTTACTATGGTGATGACTTGTTTGCTGATACCTCATTCTTCTGCACTTCTGTGATGGCTTGGTGGTTAACTACTGTGACTATAGTGTATAGGGTCCTGGGTTCAAGACCTCCATGGCTGTTTATTTTGTTGATGGGCAGAACAAGGGCCATTGGATACAGAGTGATTAAGGCACTTTTGAGCATTTGTAAGCAGATTTATGTGGGCTTGGGCAACAGTAAGCAATGCTGACCTGCCGTTACATCTGCTTACAGAGAGTTAGCTTCAGAATTGCTTACCCAGTGTAGGCATTGCTTACCACTGTGCAAACAGGCTTAAACTCACTTACTAATGCTTAAATATGCTTACTACTGCTTATTGGTGCTTAAACCTGCCTTCTAGTGCTTTATTCATTATGACACTGACACCTTACATGTGCATTTACTGCAGTACTCCAGTTCATAAAATATGTTATTTAGTGGGTTATGCACCATAATTATTACTCATAACATGCTTTGACATGGAAAATGGAATGTGCTGCAGTGGGACTCGAACCAGGAATGCCTTTTCGTAAGGCAAATGCTCTGCCCACTACACTATTGCAATGCTGCTTCATTTGCATATATCTTCCTTCTTCACCTCTTCAGCCATTTAAGCTGCATTAACCGTAGCTAAGCGATGGGTACATCCGTGCACCTACAGTTAGGCTTATCGGATTAAAAAAAAATGACAGGTTTGTTCATTTTATTTGTGTTTACTTGCTGTTGTACACCAGGGGTAATGTTGGTGGGGATATGCGGTCACTGATGAGCGGTCTCGCTCATTTCTTGGACCTTTCTGATGTTCTTCATTGCAGGGGCGTGTATATCCTGAGAGCTCAGCTCTCAGACATGCCCCATGCACTCTTACACACTCCGTGTAAGTTTAGGAGCTCAGGCAGTGCACCTCATTACTATGCATGGCGCGCTGCCATCCTGCTCCTAAATGGCCACCTCCATGCAGGACTAAGCTAGTCCTGCATGTTGGAATAGTAAATCCGGGGGATTGTCTTTTTACTTCTTTAACCTTCATTTGTATTCTGTTACCCATTGACATTCTTTTCTTATCTTTCTTTATTTTTTCCATTTTAATTACCATTTTCATTGTCAATATGTTCTCTTTCATCTTCCTTTACTAAAACTTCATATCTATTAACTACAGTAACACCATTCAAGAACATATGAACCATTAATATTTTGTCACCTAGCTTTTCAAGAAATACATTTTTTTCTAATTTTTAGTACATTCCTCATTTGATATATAAAGCACTTCTGGCAGTTTTTCACTTCCTGAAATATCTTGCATTTGTTTTACTCCTGCACTTTAATATTCCCCCACCCTTCTCACATTCAAAGTATAAATGACCCTTCATACATTTTGTCTATACTAATTTACAGTTTTTGAGTGTGGCGCTTATCCTCATATTGACTATACATTTTTTATCAAAGCTATTTATAATGCATGAATCCCTGCCACTGTAATAGCACATTTTATTCACCCATGTATATCACTGTGCCCCTTTTCCTATTCATCATAACAATGTATGGGATACATTGCAATTCATTATTTGCATAGATGTCAGTGTTATTCCCACTTCCCAAGCCTCAGTGTATGGTTGACTTTAACCTATATATTTCTCTGTAGTCTCAATGTCCAAGCAAAATGCAGAAAGAAACTTTTTCAATTGGTTTTCAGTATGTTCATCTGAACAGTAAACAGCTACTTACAACAAACTCATTCAATGAAAAGTTTCCCTACTGTTTTTCAACAGACATCATGAATCTCTCCAAAATAACTGAAAAGATTCAAATGTAATGTCAGAAAACTGTTCTGTCCTCAGATATATTAGAGAATAAGTCTCTGCAACCCTGAAACCTAAGGGTTCAACTACTTTATTCTACAGAAATTATCTAATGGAAGCAGCATCCTTTTTACCTCTTGTCCTTACCACAGGCCTCTTTCTTTGCTGTCACAGCTGCTCCAGATGTTTTTCTCTCCTAACAACAACCATTGCATATGATCTTCTGGCTGCCTGCTTCACTGCAGCTTTGTCTTCCATCTTGAACTAAACAGCTTCTCTACCTAATCCATCTCAAGCTGCTTTCTTCTGACTGCCTGTCCAGTCACCCATTAATTAGCATTGCTAGTACTATTCTGTCAGTATGAACAGCATCATATTTTACATTTCTGTCCAGCTGTCTTAGAACATCTGCTTCTGCAGGTTCCATCTTGGTGCTAGTCTCCCCAGCAACAAGCTATCTGGCACATTCTGGTGAAACAGTAGTACAGCTTCCCCAGTAAGATGGGCCAATTTCCCCTAATAGTTATGAATACACCTTTATCCTCCCCTGAAACTGTGTCATTGTCCTGGTGGGACTAATCTGGTTAATAGAACTAAAACAAATTGTTTCATGTCAATGGAAAATATACTAGTAAATAAAAAATAAATAAATAAAAAGGCAATAATTATTATAACATTGGTAAATTCTAAAGCTTGTAAAACAACAAAATGGCAGTCCTATCAGAATCAAGACATGTTTTAGATATTACTTTTTTATTGGAGTGCTTTCTTCCAATCAATTCAATTTCTTCAGAACTTTTCTTTTTTTAAATCAAAAGAGCAATAATCTCATGAAAAAGGCCTTTGCCATTTAATAAAATGGGCCAATTTTTAATAAAATGGGCCAATGGGTTCAAATCACTGATTACATTTTAGAAAAGGTAAAAATCTTGCATAGTTTTTGGATAACCATATATATGGGAATTACATACAAACCCTTTCAGTAATAAAAGTTTGGGAAATTCCCCTATGGACATTGTAATGTATGGAGTAAAATTCTACAAGAGATCACTTGGCATAAAGGTCAAGACAAGCAGTGTACATAGACACAAATTTACAACAGGTTTGTCATGTAAGGCCCTGCTCAATTTGGGAAGTGAGTACTGTTAAGTGCTTGAAAAGTTAGCAAGAACTTTTAAGTTTGCCTGCTTAAAGGTGTATATAGGTTCATAGGTAAGTGCTAAGCTAGATGCCCTTGAAGGCCATTTTAAGCCTAGCCAATTACCCTTAAATGTGATAATAAAATCCTGCACTATATGTTTGAGAGGTAAACATCTCAACCATTATGCCAACCCTCAACTCTGCCAACTCCCAATATGCCTAGGCATCTTATAGTCCTCATAATCTCTTGTCTAGAGTGTTCCTATGATCCATTAGGCAATATAAAATAAATGTCATTTTTTGTCATTTTTATATCATCAAGGACATTCCCCGGGATTTACAAAGGCCGATTTCCCATGCAGGAACAGTGTAGGAGCTCCTGCATGGAAAATGGCCACCGAGCGATCCAGGAAAGTGCCGTTTTCACGTGCACAAGCGGCCCTACACAGTTATAGCACGGAAAACTAGCAAATATGCAAATCACCTCATTTGTTGGTGAAAACCATGCAAATAAGGTGATTTTGCAATCCACCAAGCTGCCAGGTCTCCATGCTAGAACAGTGTCAGTGCAGAAATGCATTTGGCTAGTAACCGAATACATTTCTGCATCTGACAAAACGGAGGCATGACAGCTCATGTAAAAGCATATATTATGTTTAATACACATGCCAATGGCCAAATATAAGACCATTGGAATCAAAAACAGTTTTTTTTTAATTTAAACTTTTTATTTTTTGTCCGATCTCAGGAGTTTAAGCTTAGGGCAGTGGCGTGCAAACGGGATTGTGCCGAAAATAAAAAAAAAAAAAGAGAAAAGTCAATTTTAAGTTAATTCTGCATTTTGCCATTATAGTCAATGGCATACAGAATGTAGACAATACCAGGGAGCACTGGTTGTCAAGGGGAAAGGGTCTGTCTAAGTGCAGTAACTAACAACCTACACACTGGGGTATGCAAATGAGGGGAGTTATACTGAATCACAGATTTCTACAAAGTGTCAACTTGTACCTAACTGTGTAGCTGCAGCAATATAACAGTGCAAGTGTAAGAGCTGAATGACTTCATAAGGGGGTGTGTCATGCTTGCTGTAAGCTCATTGGAGCTCTGTGGCCCGTGTTTGCCCTTAGCTAAGCACAGCTAAAGAAGGGGTGTGTCAGATGTGGCTGAGCACTGCGTATATAGACTAAATGGGTGTGCGCGCCGTGCACCGGGATTTAAACAAAAAAAGAGGAAATGGAAGCACTGTTTACATTTCAGCACTGGGTATGCAGGGCGCACCTCAGGGCTTAAATAGGGAGGAACAGGAAAGGGGAAACAGCACTAGGAAGGCAATCAAGGAGAAGTAGCATAGCTGGCAGGTGGAATTTATCAGAATCAGCCAATTTACACATGCAGCAGCCCAGCACACTAATATAAACTATGCAAACACCATACAGACTATTTTTTTTTAACTGGCAAAACTAACTAAAAATGTTAGAGGCTGCTGCTGCTTTACTCCATCAATATGTGCTAAAGACTGAGGGTGGTAAGGAAGAGAAAGCTGACAATTGACCCACAGTGAGGAGGAGGAGAAGAGTGTACAGACCCACGGTAACTTACCAGGGCCTACACGAGATGGAGATAGTAGAGCGCCATAGGGTGGACAGGGACATTCTACAGCAAATCATTGAGCTGTGCCGGCCACATCTCACACACAGAACTAATAGAGGGAAACCCATCCCAGTGGATACCAAGGTATGTCTAAGCTTAAGAATACTAGCCACAGGTACCTTCCAAAGGCCAACTGGGGATATCATGGGGGTCTCACAGGCATCAGCATCCATGGTACTCCACCAGTTCCTGGATGCCATGACACAACATGCCAATGAGCACATATATTCCCCACTGCCCATGAGGTGCTGACCAGACATATGCTTCTCTTCCACCATACAGCAAAATACCCTGAGGTAGTTGGTGGTGTAGACTGCATGCATATCCACATCAAAACACCACCCGGTGAGCAAGGCAGGGTCCACATAAACCGCAAGGGCTTCTCCTCTATCAACTGCCAGGTTGTGTGCGATGCCCAGGGCATTATCATGAATTTGTGTGCTGGCAGCTCTGGAAGCTATCACGACTCCCACATCTGGCATTGCTCACAGCTGTATCCGGTGTTTGCCATGGGGAAAATCCCATATGGCCATCTAGTGGGGGATGCTTGCTATGCACTGGAGGCGTGGCTGATGACACCCATCAGAAATGCACACACACCTGAATAAGAGCACCATAATGAGGCACATGCACAAACCAGGATCATTGTTGAGCATGTGTTTGGGATGCTCAAGTCACGGTTCCACTGCCTTGACATATCCAGTGGAGCCTTGCAGTACTCTCCAGCTACATGTACACACATGTTCATGGTATGTGCCATGCTACACAATATGATCCTGTGGAAACAGCTGCAGCAGGAACAGCATGAGGCAGGGCTACACAGCCCCCCACCATTGCTAAGGCCAGCATAAGCACAGAGTAACTTGGAGGAGGAACAACCTGAGCCTGCCCCTGTAGGCAGAAGGAGGTATGCACAGTATGTCCAGGCCTTGGAAAAGAGGCAATGCATAGCACACACACTGACACTGTAGGGACCCAGGGACTGATACCTCTCTCCAACTCACACATACAGTAAAAGAGATGCCAAACATGACACTACCTGAACTTTACCGTGTATAGGGAGTGTACTATGTGCATCCAACATAGTCAGCCCTCCAGCACTGTCCTCTGTACTGGCTCAGAAACAAGATAAATCACCCTCCTATCAATTACTGAATGGAGTAGTATGTTCTCATACTTGTATGTATGATATGGATGCAAGCATGCAAAGGAATTGGGTGGCTGAATGGTATAGCAGCAGACAGCTATATGGGACAGCAGGAAATTCATAACAAATACTGGTGTCAACATACTAGGCAGCACTACACAAGGTGACAACCCCCACCACAGTACATGTGATGGCCCAAAGAACTGTGGGTGTCAATAGGTCACACACATGGATGTCTATGAGGGTCACATACCCACCACCAGCCTCACCCAGCAGGATAGGTGTAAATGACCATGAAGAAAGGCCAGGCTAAGCCCCCATGAACAGCCCCCCACCAGACCTACACAGACATACTACAACAGGTCTGGCAGTTGCATTCTAGTTCTGAAGGGTAAGAAGTCTGAAACTGAAATATATGCCATTAAGATCTAACATGTGTACTCTACTGATATGCCTCCTGTCTGCATGATAGATCACAATACAATATTCAAATGTTAAAGTCTGCAGGTCTGCACCCCCCGCCTTACACAATCTCATGTAGAAATGCAGTAACAGATGGCCTGCAGCACTCTCAAATGGCCTACAGTCCTCTGGCAAAGACCCATGCCTCACCCTTAGTGCGAATGTACGGAATGTCAGGGGGGTCCCAACTAACAACCTAATATAGTAGACAGAAAACAAATTCAAGGCTATGTTGACAAATGCCAGTAACATGCCTCTCCATGTCCTACTGCAAGGACTGTGGATCAGGCCATAAATACTAATGGGATAAAGGCCCAACTATAGGGATACCTCTGAGATACTACTTACATAATAATGTTAGGTGGAGGAGAGAATAACAGGGGGGATGTAGAAGCATGGATGTCATGGAGTGTGTGAAGTCTGAAACTCTAATGTCCACCCATACTACTCCTGACTGCAAACCCATGAATGAATAGCCACAAAACTGCTTGTAAACCACAATGTCAAGGTAAACTGACCAGATATATGCGTCCTGCCTCTGGATAACCTGGGTGTATCTGTACAGCTGAGAGGTATGGCCCCAGCAGGATATGACCATTCCAGGAAGTTGGGAAAAGCACAAGGAGGGTAACCCCACCCAGCATACTAACAAGGTGCTGCACCATTTACACAGAACCAGCAGTCTGTTGTCTGTAGCTACCCCTCCACAATGGCAGGTGTGTACCAGAATGTGTAGTCTATATGCCTCAGAATATTGGTCTCAGCTGCATTCATCTCGTATTTCCTGGTAAATAACTGTGAGCAAAGAATGATAACTGCCAGTAGTTGATGACATGACACATCACAGTGTAAAACAGTACATATGTCAGAAAATCTATGTTACAACCAAACATGTCACACAAGCAGCACAGACAGCAATAGTTACAGTATCCCCCATATGTTAAGCCCATTGTGTCTCCATATTGGCAACCTATCTACAGATATCCTGCAGAAACAGTTTGCTAGGTGTAGCTGTAGCACACAAAACCCTGAAATGGAGTCCAACCCTCCCTGGAATGGATGCACACACTCAGAATAGAAGGTCATACTGGGCATGCTCCTACACGTAACAGAAATGAAGCCCATTTCTCACAACACAGTGGACTACAGATATCGGTTATTCACAGCTGTCTGTGCACACACACCAGACTGTACACCATTGATACTTCACACACACACACTGGATAGGAATACTCACACATATCTAAGGCCAACATAATATAATATGTAAAACATACACACACAGAGCCGTGCGGAAGAGAAAGACAGACAGAGAGAATCCCATTATGAGGCCTTTCCCACCCACTCACATCCCATTGGCCTATATCACATGATGTGCTGATGTAATTCACTGTAGAAATACCTTTGGTTAGCCCTCAACCCTATAGTCTTACTGGTGCTTGTGATAACTGTGTAACACTATAGTACAAACAGGTATCCATGTAGCAGTTGTAATCTCAGTCCTGTCAAATGTAAAGTTGTGTGTGTGTGTGTGTGTGTGTGTGTGTGTGTGTGTGTGTGTGTGTGTGTGTGTGTGTGTGTGTGTGTGTGCGCGTGCGTGTGTGTTTCTAGATGAATGTGGTTGAGGCCATTCACACTCACTAAACTTCCTTTAACTCACTTTCAGCATTGCTGCTGATGTCACTCACCTTCAAAGATACCTTTGGACAGCTCTCTAACATATAAGCTCTGTGGCGCTTGCGATAACTGTTTACTACTATAGTGTAGCAAGCTAGTTAGGTAGGAGTTCCAATCCTGATACTGCCAATTGTATGAGAGAGTGTGTGCATCCTTGTAGAGACCTGATTTTGTGGTCATTAACACTTCCCTTACCCCTCCTTTAGCACTGCTGTTGATGTCACTCACCTTCATAGATACCTTTGTATAGCTCTCCAACATGTAAGCTCTGTGGTGTGTGTGATAAATGCGTAACAATGTAATAGCAATATCTACGTATATATGTCAGTACCTAAAAGATTTTTGGCCCCATCTTCACCCAGTACACATCTCAGTGCCTGACTTTAGCAGTCCTGCAGGTATCATTCACCTTAGAAGTACCTGTTGGCAACACTAAACCATGCAAGGTCAGTAATGCATGTGGTAAATGCGTAACATAATAGTCCGAAAAGTTAGTTAGATAGATGTTTGAACCTCACTCCTGGCAAATGTAAATGTGTGTGTGTAAGGTAAACTATTTTGTGAAATCTCTCACCCACTACATCACCCAATGCCAGTATTTACAAGGGCTGGTGATGTTCCTCACCTTAGAAGTACCTTGGGACAACTTCCTTCCTATAAGCTCTGTGGCATGCGTGATAAATGTGTAACACTGTAGTAGTAATACATAGGTAGGTAGGGGTTCGAAACTCAGTACTGGCAAGTGTGTGTGTGTGTGTGTGTGTGTGTGTGTGTGTGTGTGTGTGTGTGTGTGTGTGTGTGTGTGTGTGTGTGTGTGAATCATCAGTATCCTGTGTGGGGGCTGGTATGATTGTGTAATAACAGGATCCATTGGGGGGTGGGTTTTGTTAAATTATTATGTTGAGGACCAAATATATGCCCCAATGTCCACATTACAAGGTTAAAAGTTGTCAAACACCATATAGGTTGGTGTAGACAATCCACAGCCCTAAATGTCTAGTGCCATGTGCAATGACTACGTGACAGTATGGATTAGTGAACAATATAGGCAATCCTTCAAATACTCAGAGACCACTCTCCACCCACGAATCATAGACAAACACGCTTGGCTAGGCAACAACCACTTTATCGGTAGTTCCCCTGCATATTGCCTTACAGGTAGTACCCACTGTGTGCTTGCAGTGGACTGCATGCCTGTTGACCACAACAGTGCCACTGACATTAGAAAGTACTTTGATGTGTTACATCTCCTGATTGTGTGTTATCCAAGAAGTAAAAGGACATGGCACCCTGTTCCATCCTCTCAGTAGCCTAATCAATGTGTACAGTGGCCATTTTGCTATGTTCCTCACTGGACACCTGCAACAACTGTAGAGTCTGCAAACGTACCTAACAAAGGGAATACCATGCCTTATTCACATGCCCGGTAACTCCAATGAATACCTGTATCATACTGTCAATGTAGGTGCAATCACTACCTCAGTTATTTAGCCAGGTCTTACCAAACGAGGTCAGGAATGCTACATCAGAAGATACCAACCTGTCCACACAACATGTCCCAGAGACCTCAAGCATGCTTCCACACTTTAAAGAACATGCATATGGGACATATGCACAACCCAGACACTGTCCATGTTATGGAATATAAATCACATACATGGGAAGCAGTGCACATCACTGGCCACCCACAATAGAAATCTGGATAAGTGGATGGGGAATACAATACCCACCCCTGGGGACCACTCCAGTGACTATACTCCTGAGCCACACTGGGGACTATTTTCATGTCACCTAATGGCAGGGTATTCCCTTGGGCTAGCCTTGTAGAGTCTTCAGACCCATTCACCTACTACACACCTATGGAGCAATGAATCTATTGATCTCAGTACTGGCAAATGTGTGGTTGATGCCCTGTGGCTGTGTTTATTAGCAATCGGGGGGGGGGGAGTGTCCACACCATAACATGTACCATTCTCCATTCTACAACAGATGATGTAAATCAACATATACCTATGTCCAACCCTCAGTCCTATAATCTGTGAGGCATATTCGATCACTGTGGTACAGACTGGGGATTACCGTGCACATACTGTACCCTGCATATGACATGGTGGATGTGTTACCACACTGCCATACTCAATGGCCTTGCTGGAGAGCCACATCTTGGTGACACACAGATGCCTAGAACAGAAATGGGATACAGCATGTGAAAACACATTCACTCAGCACTTCACTTATGGGGGAAGAGAGGGTTAAAGCTGGCATGGAATGTGTTGCCATGACTGTGGCCAATAGGATAGGTATTAGCATTGCGCAGTAACTCACAGCACTTATGTTTAATGCTGTGGAGGTTGTTGATGTAACTATCAAAGGCTGTTGTGACTGTCATCAGTGTCTGCTGCATCTCTGCTACCATAGATGCCTGTCAGGGATTCCATGAGGGATATAAAGTTGTGTTTGAGGCTAATAAAAGAGTTCAACAGTCATGGGACACCACCTTTCCCTGCAACAGTGTCCTCCTTCTGATATACACTTTAGTAATGGCAGGGGACCTTTACATTGTCTCCCAGTGTTTGGAGAACAGTGTCTGGGATCTGTTGGCTCTGGCTATTACCATGCATTCATGTACCTGTTTGTACAGTGCCTATGTGCATGATTCCACAGTCATGTAGCTATTTCCCATTGCCACAGGTGCAGTGAAGACATCCACTCCTATTTTCATGGCTGCAAAGTCAGCTTTGGAGAGTTTTTGCCAGGTGGTTATCTTTGTGGCTGATATGTTGAGTTCCATGTTGATTACAGCCTGTGTGAATCTCACCATGCAAGGATTGACATCTGTGGATGAGCAACAGTCCCATATTTAAGTGGTCAACACAGGTCAAGGTTGTTGCATCCTCTACCAGGGGTCAGTATGAGCTGGTCTAGGGCAACGGAAATGAACAAACCTGGAATAAGGCACAAACGGAGCTCAGCAAATGGACATCTTCTTTAATGGACACAAGCACAAATAAATCCACAGCAAATGAAACATCAGCACCACAGCACAGCAAACGAACTCACAGCAGCACAGTTTTGCACACATCGATTGAGATTATTAACAATAAGATTGTTAACGATTTAATGTTTGATATTGAGTGTGAAAGAGTTAAATACCATGAAATGTTGAAAGAAGTAGAAGTAAAATGTACTAGTATTCATGAGAGAAAATTTAGAAATGTGGAAAGGAGCTTAAAGGAGTATAAAAACAATACACAGTACCCTAAACCAAAGAACACATGGGGTAATTTTCATAACAGACCATATGAGTATAGAGGTGAAAGAGACATGGGGTATGATAAATTACCCGTTGAAACTCAGTTTAATAGTTATGATATGCATGACCCTTTAGAGTTTCCCTCCCCAAAGAGATCAGAGAGACTCAAGAACAAGGAACCAATAGACTACAGGTACGGTTATCAGAACCAAAGGAGTCGAAAGGCACCATGGAGCTAATTTCTTAAATAATGACTAATAAATGTATGTTTAGTTACAATGGTTTTAATATTTTTAATTATACCCTTACCCCCATTACAAAGGGTCATTTTAACTTATTTACAAAAGGTTTTACCTTTATTCCAAGCATAAAGGCTAACATAGCAAATTTATTGGTGGATTTTAAACTTTTTATTAGGCAGAAGAATTTAGAGATATTTTTAATGGTAATATAAGAAGAAACACGACTGTTTTAACAAAAGAGTATGTTTAATCTGCCCCTTCTCTCCCAGCTTAGAAATTTTGAGGTTATGGTTGAAAAGGAGCTAAGAGACAGACTTGGGTACAATAAGGTTAGTTCAAACCTTTCTACGGAAGAAATGTATAGACTTAGTTTATGTAGAGAGAATAAAAATCTTAGAATCATGAAACCTGACAGGGGGGGGTGTTTATGGATCATATTAATTATGAGGCAAAAATGTTTGATTTGTTAAATGACCAGCATACCTATGAGAGAGTGTCTAAGAATGAAATTCATATTGCATACAAAAAACTTTCTCTTTGTCTGAATGACTTAGTTTTAGAGGGGCTTATTGATCTAGAAACATATAAATATTTACATGTTGAACAACCCAAAGTCCCATGTATTTTTGGTACACCAAAGGTCCATAAAAATCATGATGATCCTCCTCTCAGACCTATTGTATCTGCAGAGGGTTCTATTACTGCCCCACTGGAAAAATATGTAGATGTACATCTCAAGAATGTGGTGATGGAACATTCCAATGTGCTGAAGGATTCTTGGGATTTTTAAGACACATTAAAAATTCCAATCAGGTAGACACCTCTAGTTTTATCACTTTGGATGTTGTGGATCTTTGTACGTGTATTCCTCATGAGATAGGTTTGTTTTGGTATGAAGAATTTTTGGAAAGCAAGAATAACATTCCTTTTAAGGTGTTTCATACATGCCTAGTTTTAATGGGATTGATTTTAAATAATAATTTTATATTCTTCCAAGGAGAGTATTTTAAGCAATCCAAGGGCGTAGCCATGGGTGCCTATTGTGCACCTACATATGCCAACATCATTTTATTATATTGGGAAGAACATTTTGTTCACAATTCAAATTTTAAACAATATTGGAACTACTATGGGTGTTTCCTGGATGATGTTTGTCTTTTTTGGAATAATACCTTGGAAAAATGTATGGAATTTTTTGATTATATTTCAAACACAACTAATTTTTTAAAATTCACCTATAAAGTAGATGAAGTAGAATTGTGTTTTTTAGATGTAAACATACAGAGAATGGGGGAAGGTTTTACATCAAAAATTTTCAGAAAAGATATGTTTTCTAATGTTTACTTGCATTACACAAACTCTCACCCACCTTTTCAAAAAAGAGCAATAGTTAAAGGTCAGTTGGTGAGAGCCAGTAGGATGACGTCAGATGATCAGGATTTCAATACTGAATGTGAACTTATTAAAGATATGTTTGGAGCAAGAGGTTACCCCTTAGATCTATTAACATCAGTTATTGTAGAGGTTAAGGAAGGGAGAGCAGGAAGATTTGCTCCAATTTTGGGGATACCCCTACCTATACTGGAAGTACAAAATATTGAAGCAAACACTGCTAAAGTTACAACTTTAGAAAAAGGTTTTCATTCTGCCATGTTTACCACCTTTGATGGTGAGAGTAATCTGGTGAGAATTATTCTTAGTAAAGAATGGAATACATTTGCTAGTTTGTCCAATTTGAACCACATTTTTGAGAAACCATTTGAATGTGCATATAGGAAGGGACGCAATATCAAGAATATATTGGAGGGGGCAAACTTCAGTAACCCTATTAGTAATAAAAAAGGGACACGAAAATGTGGCGTTGCCCATACTGTGTTAATATTAAGGAAGGTGATTCTATTCTTTTGAAGAAGAGGAGCAAGTATATTACTACTCAGGGTTTTGCCAATTGTAATACTACAGGTGTGGTTTATGTTGCTACATATGAATTCTGTGACTCTTTTTATGTTGGCAAGACCGAGAGGAAACTGAGGCAGATAATTTATGAACATTTATATGAGATGAGGAAAAGGAAAGATAAAAATGCTCTGTTTAAACATCAAAATAATTGTGACAAAGCTAAATTCCATTTTTTTGTCATCGAAGTGGTCCCACGTGATCCCAGGGGAGGACCTTAGGAGACTCGTTTGGAATATAGGGAGCTATATTGGCAAATTATTCTGGATGCAAGCTCTTTCCCTGGTTTAAATGAAATGTTATCCTTGAAACCTGTGCTGAAATTGAGATCTGCTAAATTATAGTATTTTTTATAACAATATTATATTTATATTTACATTTAACTTTTAAATAATGTTATGTTTTATTTATTCATATTGTATATGTAAGCATTTCATGGTTCATTTTTATATAATAATTTTTTTAACAAGACGAACATGCATTTAATTTAATTTCCACTAGATGGTGCTATTTCATTTTATTTAGATTCAGTTTAGCTTTACTTTAAAAAACATTTTAGAAGCATTTCAGGTTTCACGTGTTCAACAGATACTGTCAGCTTATAAGATTAAAAATAATATTACATGGAGAGCGCATAAAATTATGATTACTCAAGATCTTCCTTTACAAATTAAACAAAATCGACAGAAACTCAGCAAATACTGCAATTACCTGATTGAAAATAAGATTTGTTTCCAAATGAGATATCCTGCAACTTTAACATTTTATTACAAAGAAGAAAAAATATCCTTGGAAACACCTGGCCAGGCAAAAATCCACCTTTCTGCATCTCTTCAAAGTAAATCCTGCCTGAGACAACTCTTTTCATATCTTTTGATCCAAAAATAACATTTGGAAGGCTAAACAAGTGCTACAGCTCCAAAGAACTACAGGACAGAAGAATATACCACTCTTATGGGAAATTTTAAACTAAGGGATGTGGAATTTATTCTAAATAACTCTGCATACTTGCCTGTAAAGAAAACCTCTTTGCTACACTGTAATACTTAAGGTACTGTCTTTTAGCAACTGCCTTTACATTTAAAAGTTACAAAGCTACCTAACATTGTCTGCATAGAGAAATGACTTTAAAGTGCATTTACAGCTTACAAAAAAGAAGTGTTAAATTACATTTAAAAAGTGGGATATAACCTTTGATATAAGAGTTTAAGTAGTGTAAATATTAGACATAAGTAGTTTCAGTTAAAATCTCTACTCATTATTCTACTGGCATAATCATTGAGTTGCTTTTAAGTCTGTCTATGAGCAAGGTACAAAAACATTTCTTTTTTTTTTCTTCTTCCTCTCTGTTTGTTCAGTTGATGGCACTGGTTAATTATAAACGTATGAGTTCACAATGATGTGTTTATATGGCTTTTGACAGTGCAGTGTTAAATGAAGATTCCAATGCAATCAAAGAGCCACAGTTAGTTCCTGCTAGCAGGAATAAGGCAAATGTTGAATTTTAAAGTGCTGCCTTCTTTAAATGTTTAAAATGTATAATCATTATTCTGCTGACATAACCATTGAGTTACTTTTAAATGTGTCTATTAGCAAGGTATAAAAACATTTTTTTATTTTCTCTCTCTGTTCAAGTAGATGGCACTGGTTAATTATTAATATATGAGTACACAATGATGGATCTATATGGCTTTTGCCAGTGCAGTGTTAAATGAAGTTCCAATACATCTTAAAGAACCATAGTTAGTTGCTGTTAGTAAGAATAAGGCAAATGTTGTTGAATTTTAAAGTGCTGCCTTCTTTAAATGTTTAAAATGTATAATCATTATTCTACTGGCATAACCATTGAGTTACCTTTAAAGGTATCTATGAGCAAGTTACAAAAACATTTTCCTTTTTTTCCCCCTGTTTGTCCAGTAGATGGTACTGGTTAATTAATAATATGAGTTCACAATGATTGCTTGTATGGTTTCCAATACAATTTAAAGAACCACAGTTACTTGCTGTTAGTAAGAATAATGCAAATGTTGTTGAATTTTTAAAATGATGCCTTCTTTAAATATACATATATTGTACTTGGTTTTGAAAATATTGTTTTGTTAACTCTTTAATAACTCTTGAAATGTTAAGAATTATAATATGTTGTTGTTACTACAAAACTTTTTATAAAAGCTACTTTTCCTTTTCTCTCTATATAATATCTTAGGGTACAATTAATATAATATTTTAAGAAGTCTGAAAATGAATATGCAGTATATAAATAATAAAAGTCTGTTAGCTGATGACTGTTCACATTTGGAACAGTATGGGTATTATTGACATCCCTCTTATATATATCTACTCCTTGTTGTTAAAAATAATAGTTTCTTTTAGTTTCTTAACTTGTGCACATTTACAAATACAGAGGGATGGGTGGTTAGGCACCTATTTAGAGTTTAGGAGTATAGAAGTCACAACATTTATTCTTAAGATAAATACACTAACAGACAAAGTTTATAACTGTATTTTTGTGTATCAACTAATGAGAAACTTCAACAATATTAATAAAAAAATGATAACCATAGACTATTGGAATGTTAAAGGGATGGTAGATAAAAAGAAAAGAAATTTAATCATGCACCTCACATACCAAACTAATGCTGATATAACTTTCTTACAAGAAACTCACTTAGATGACCAACTTTGGGCTAGGGAAAGGAAAAGAAAATGGGTTAAAACAATAGTTGCTGCAAATTATAGTTCTTTGTCCAGGGAAGTGGCCATTATAGTAAATAAATCCTTCCAAGGAGAGGTAATTTCCTATGAAGCTGACTCAAAGAGAAGATGGATATTATTTACTACTGAATATCATACTTTGAACAAACCATTACTCTTTCTTAATATATATAGCCCCTGCTCATATCAACAGCTCTTCATTTATGAAATCTTTAATATATTAGCCAAATACCCAAATCATCTGTTTATTGTAGATGGGGACTGGAATGCTTTACTAAATCTGGATAAAGATAGATTTCATAATAGAAACAGACAGTCACAATCTACCACTGCAGCACTTGAAGAATTACGAAATACATTTGAACTAGCTAACCCTTATGTTAAATTTCAATATGATAAAACAATATCAAGATTCACTTTCTTTTCAGCCACTCATAAAACTTGGTCCTGGATAGATGCTTTTCTAATTTCCCTTTCTTTCCCTTTCTAACAAATTAAATTATGCTGTATCACCTAGAACTCTTTCACATAATTCCAAAATTAGACTTTTAATAAACTTTCAAGCTCATAAACAAAATATTTCCTATTTCAATACCTGGATGTTAAATCCTAAAATTATGCAAAACCAAGAAACTACACAAGAAATTCAGAATGTGTTAGCCCAACTTCAAAATGATTTTATATCCGATCAAATTCCATATGACATACAATGGGCGGCTACCAAGGTGGTCATCAGGGGTATTATTATTCAAAAATCTGCATGGCTCAAAAAAAAGTATAACAACCTTAAGAATGAACTAGAGTGTCAAATAAATACTGCTGAACTAGAACTTCAGGAAAAATATTCTAAAGAACTTGAGGAAAAAATAATTGATTGGCAAAAACAATTAAACAAACACTATTTAGAAAATATCTCCTTCTTAGAATTAAGGTCAATATATCAATATTCAGAATGGGCTCAAACACCATCAAAATTCCTAGCTAGACTAATTAACATAAAAAGTGGACCTCCTAGGATCAAAGAAATAAAATATGAAGGACAGGTGAAATATAAAGATCAAGATATAGTGGACGCTTTTGAAGATATTTATAAGAAATTATACAATATACTCTTATCATCATCTACAGACAGATTTGAGGATTTTATACATAATATAAACTTTCCACAAATTACAGAAGATCAAAGGAAACTCTTAAAATCACCATTACATTTAAAAGAGATAAAAGCTGCAATAAACAAACTAAAATTAGGTAAATCCCCTGGGCCTGATGGATACACATTGGATTTTTATAAGCTATTCATGGAACCTATCTCCAAAGTGTTATTAAAAGTTTTCAACTATATAATACAATATGGTATAACAGACAAATACTTAAATAACTCTAAGACAGTGTTGATTCCTAAACCGCATTCTGACCCAACAGATCCAGCAAATTATAGACCAATAGCCCTCATAAACACTGATCTTAAGATATTAGCCCATGTTATAGCAAATAGACTTAAGAATATACTCCCCTCTATTATTTCCCAACAACAAATGGGCTTTATGACAAACAGGCTAACAAGTGACAACACCCTCCTTTTAGATACCATTGTAAGACTACTTAATAGGGATAAATGCCCCAGATATGCCCTTACAGTAGATGCAACTAAAGCTTTTGATAGAGTAAACTTACAGTTTCTCTTTAATATACTGCCTTTATATGGTTTTCCTCAAGAATTCATTAAAATGATCCAGGTTCTATATCAGAAAGCTTCTACAACTATACAGATAAATAAACTTATAACTAACCCTATACTCTTATCCAGTGGTACAAGACAAGGATGTCCTCTTTCACCATACCTATTTAATCTTTATCTAGAACCCCTCCTTCTGTTTATTTCACAAAAAAACTTTTCATCATATTCCCAGAATCCACAATACAAATCTTATATACTTGGCCTTTGCTGATGACTTAAATATATACTTTCAACTCCCCACTACTGACCTCCCAAAAATACTTAAAGTTATTGATGAGTTCTCGGTAGTTTCAAATTATAATTTAAATTTAAACAAGTCACACATATTTCCCCTCAATCCTATAGGGCATAAAGAATGGTACTTTCCTATGAGTGAGATCAAAATAAACTACCAGATAAAATATCTAAGAATAATATTTACTTCAGACTTCAAAGATATTATAAACAATAACCTAGTAACTACATGGACTAGTATTCAAAATTATATGGATAGATGGAAGAACATTAATATGTCTCTACTGTCTAAATCTAGTGTTGTCAAGATGAATTTTTTGCCAAGAATACTCTTTCAATTAAATGCTACCTTTTCAAATATTCCCCAAAACTTCTTCCTTGCCATGGAAAAAGCTGTATCAAGATTCTTATGGTATCCCAAATCTACCAGAATTAAATATGCAAAACTTGTACTCGCCAAAGATAAGGGGGGATTGGGGTTATACAGACTAATACAAATAATAAACTATGACTCATATATAAATACTTGGACACCCCCGTGGACCAAAATCTGGTATGAACAATTGAAATCCCTTGGCTGTAATATCAAATCCTTACCATTCTTGAATTTAAACCAGGATAGCATATACACGAAGAATTTACACCCACTAATTATAAACATGATTCTTACAACTCAGAAACTATTTAAATCATTGCAATTAGCTGACGCTTTTGCCCTTATACAACCATTAAACCTAAATCCTAATTTACTAATAAATAATAAACCAATAAATCTAACAAACTACCCCCTGATAAAAGACTACACAATATGGGATATATACCAATGGAAAGACTCTAAGACTTGAGCTCAAACTTCCTATGAAATATATTATTATCCTTAACCAACTTCATCATCTTATAAATGCTAAATTCTCACAAATACACACTGACTTACAGAACATAGATTTAGTTAAATTAATACTTGAAAATCTTGTGATTAAAGGGAGAACAATTTCTAGGACATATAAAATTGTAATGAGTGCAAAACATCAGAATTCTTTATTATTTTCAAACTATTGGCAAACAAAAAATTAATCACTGACTGAAGAAAATAAGAAACTAGCCATTGAAAATACAATCACATTTATTCCTTTCAAGAAGCTGTTATATACACAAATTATGGTAAATAACAATCTATATTATACCTTATCTAAATTAAATAAATTCAATCCTAACATTTCGCCCATATGTCCCCATTGTCCGGATCAAACAGCTGATATTTTACATGTCATGTGGAACTGTACTAAGATACACAACCTATGGTGTTCCTTGAGAGTAAGATTAGAGAAGATGGGATATGAAAAATCAACCCTTACTTGGGAGACCGCTATATTGTACATTAATATCAATCAACTCCCCAAAATATTAAAACATGTTTTTATTATGATGTGTGCCCTTATTAAATTCTTTATTACAAATAATTGGAATGCCATGTCACCAATTACATGGGAAAATTTTAGCAATCTTGCTATCAAATATATCTCATCTCACAAATTATTTTATTCAGAAACAAAAAACAAATGCTATTATCAAAAATATTGGGGTTACTTGCTAGGTATAATTCTTGACAAATAAAATTTGCCTACAAATTGTCATGAAAAGCTAACCTTTAAATAAGAAATGAATGTAGTATAACCAGTCTTTCTTGCATCTTCTCCCTTTTCTTAGTATATGTGTAACTATATATTTCCCTAAACATACAAATAAATGGTTAAACTTCTATTTTTACTTTATATATAGACTATCCCCATTCTATATTGTATATATATATATATATATATATATATATATATATATATATATATATATATAATTTTCTCGGAACAAGATTGTTGTCTGTTTTCTTTAGACAGGTATTTGTATTGTTTATTTGTGTTTTTGAGTTACCGTATTGTTATTATTTGATAAAAGAAAATTGAAATAAAGAGATTTTGGAAAAAAATAGAAGCATTTCAGGTTTGTGTTTGTAATATCTATATGAAACTTTCTATATATATTTTTAACCAAGGTTTATATTTAAAGTATTTTATACAACAAAATATATATACATATTTATTTATTTATTTATTTGGTTTTAACATTCAGATTCATTTACCTTTAAGGTCCATGTGTTTCAATGCATTTTACATGTTTAATTGAATCTGTTTATCCATTGGTTCATTTGAACTAGATTAGTTTATTTATTCATCAAAGGAAGAGAGGTTAGGTATCTGATGCAGTTATTTTGATGAAAACGTATGTGGATTTACGTGTACAGCATTAAAAAGAAAAACTGTGCTGCTGTGAGTTTGTTTGCTGTGCTGTACTGCTGTGATTTAGTTTGCTGTGGATTTATTTGTGTGTGTGTGTCCATTAAAGAAGTTGTCCATTTGCTGAGCTCCGTTTCTGCCTTATTCCAGGTTTACTAGTTTTCATTTTGGGTACTCAGACCACTGTTTTGGTTTATTAGTTTTTTTTGTGTGGTCTTGCAATGGAAATGAATCCCAGAAGTGTCGGGCCACTGTACTGGCGCTTGGCTGCATTCCCCAGGTGATGTAGGGGTAGTTAAAGACTCATACTATGTCACTGTTGCGTTGGACCATCATAGATGGCAGGGTGTTGAGGAATGTGCATTGACAGTCTAGGGACATAGATGTGGACCCATAGCAGGCTATGGTCTGGATTGCACTATTACCCCAAGACAGTTGTACTGGAGGTATCTCCAATGCATAATGATGGAATACTAGTCTGGAGGTGTTCCTGTCCATAATGAATATGGAGAAAACACCACCTGTAGAGGTGTGGTGTGGTCCATGTTTGGGGGCTGACAGCTGTGGAATGCATCATAGCCTGATACTGCAGGTCTGCTGCTGTGAACCACCTCTCCATTACAGCAGACATGTGTCCTCCACTCCAGCACTGCTATGAAGGACTGCATCCTGACAGTTAGATATCCACTGATGTTCTTCGTGTTTCACTGTTGCAGTCATTACATTTGGGTAATCTGCTGGCAGGTTGCCCTCAGTCGACCTGAATTCCAAAGTCTTGGGTCCTGCATCGGTTGCTGTCTCCTCTTCCATGACGTCAGGTCATCAGGGGTATAAAACATGCAGCCGACACCATTTTCTTTAGTTTTTCTTGCCACACGGTGCCCGAAGCAGAAGCATTTTGCAAGTGGCGGTTGGCTGACTACTGAAATATTCGAGTTTGAGTTTCAGAACCGAAGTCTTCACTAAAGCTAAGTACCCCATTGAGGAAACTTTTTTCTTGCTCCATACCGATGTCAGAAAAAGTTAATAATTGTATTACTTGTGGGAAGCAAATACCTCATAAGGATTTCCATTTATACTGTATTCCTTGCCTAGGCCCTGATCACAATGTGCCTGGCTGTTGGTTTTGTGCTAGATTTAACCAACTCACTATTAAGCGTCTGTATATTTTTGCCTCAAAGTATTTTGGAAACAGATTTAATTACCCAGAAATATCGGATAGCAATCTGACTACCGGAGTACACAAAAACGCAAAGAAAAGGACAGAGAAAGGCAGTCGAGATCCAAAACCGATGACGAAGTTTCTTCTAAGCCAGTTGCCAGTTCACTGGTACTCAGTAAGGCATTTTTGCAGCCCCTGATACCCGCTACCTTAGAGTCGGAGGCCTCTACCGACACCCACGTGGAGTCTGGCATGCCGCAAGATACTCAAGGTATTGGATCGACGGATGTATCTCCCTTGGATGGGTGCAGAGTCGCTGAGCAGGCACCGGCTTATGAGGGTGTTTTCAGACCTCAACATTTGCATATCAAACAGATGACAGCTGCAAAACCAAAGACAAAAGCAACTTCTAAAACTAAAAAACTGACGCATGAGCCACATGCACAGGCCTCTATGCCTAAAAAAACAGCTGATCAAAATGGCTGAAGACCTTATTACCTTGATCAGGGGTACCCATCCCACTCCAGAAAGAGGCCTAGACAAGACACTGATTATGAATCTTCAGATCAGGTTTCTATTTCTTCTGATTCCTCTTCTGATCAGGAATTATCTATACCTCCCTATGAGGATTCTGATGCAGAGGAGTCTATACCATCTGCATCTCCTCCTGAAGATTATTCATTTGGAGAAACCTTGCATACTTTGAGGGAGCATTTTCACTGGGAGAGTCAAGATTTCTCAGAATCAAAAAAGAGGCTCAGGGATTTCCTTCTTCTCCCTCAGCACAAGCCTTTGCCATACCCCCTGTTTTAGACATTGTGGATGATGTGTTTTCGGAGTCAAGCTTGACCCCTGACTCCTTACCTCTGGCTCTCAGTAAGCCTGGCAGATATTACAGGGTCCCTGACTCACATAAATTTTAATTTAGAAACCCTGCTGCTGATCCTGAAACTATTTCACAGGGTCCAAAGGAAGTTAAGGCCTCAACAGCAAAAAATCCTACCCACTCTGACAGAGATTCAAGGGCACTGGACAGATATGGAAAAAAGGTCTATACATCTGCAACCTTGGCAGTCAGGGCCTTAAACTGTCAATTTCATATGCTTAAGTACCAACAACATGTTATGGGATTGCTGAAACAGAAAATGATGTTGATTTCAGAATTTGCAGAAAATAAAGAATTGCAGGAATTATTGCATGCAGCTGAACAAGTTGGAAAGCATACTTTACAATGTGGTTTTGATTCTTTAGAGGCCTCCTGCAGGGCCGCAGTTACTGGATCTGTGATTAGGAGGCATGCTTGGTTAAAGGAACACAATTTGCCTGATCATGTTAAAGCTAAATTGCTAGCTGCACCTTTACAACATGATTCTCTGGTATTAAGGCAGAAGAGGTTTTAAAGAAAATGGAAGACAAAGCTAAGTCTATGCAAACTGTAAAAGACTTTTTACAAGTGCAGCCACCAAAATTCAGTAGACACTGGCCTATAAAAAACCTGATCCTTTCCTGTGTCAGACAGAGCTCAAAGGGACAAATCCAGGCGCCCTAAGGGTTCCAGATACCAGGCGCACGACTCATTCAGGTCAAAGCAATGGGGCACATCCACCTCCAAATCTGGAGAAGATAAAGAGCAAACCTACAGAATGCAATCCTAATGACTCCCCTCTGCCTACACCAAGCACTTATCTTTTGGCAGCACCCATAGGGGGAAAATTACCACTTTTTGCACAAAATTGGCAGTTAATAACCCAGGACAAGTGGGTACTAAACATCGTATCACAGGGATACAGATTCCATTTCCACACTCTGCCAATGGCAAATGGTTGGCCAGATCTGTCAAAAAAATCAATGGGCAGAGGCACAAAAACAAGTTACGTCCCTCATGGATATGGGGGCCATTCAGACAGTACCAGAACAGAAAAAAGGACAAGGTTTTTACTCAAGACTGTTCTTTGTACCCAGAAAGCACAAGGCCTGGTGGCCAATACTGGATTTATTGATTTTGAACACATACCTGGACATTCCAAAATTCAAAATGCTGACTTTGCAGCAGCTTCTGCCCATACTGGGCATGAATGCTTGGCTGGTGACTTTAGACCTAAAAGAGGCATACCTGCATGTCCCAATAAGACAGTCATGCAGAAGATATATCAGATTCAAGGCTGGCTTAATGCATTACCAATTCTCTGCACTGCCCTTTGGCTTATCTACTGCACCCAGGGTCTTTACAAAGTGCCTGGCACCAGTAATTGCATTTTTCAGACAAAGAAGTATACAAATATATCCTTACTAGGATGACTGTCTCATTCAAGCAGAGAACAAGGACACTCTTCTTCGACACCTGGCATTTGTGAAAAGGCTTCTAACATGCCTAGGGTACACAATAAACAAAAAGAAATCACAGCTAGTACCCTCTCAAAAGATAACATTCCTGGGTGCAAGCTTGAATACAACTGCCCAGATGGCTTACCTCACGCCAGACAAACAAAGGCAACTGACTACTTACTTCAAACTGATGACAACAAAAACCCAGTCTTCTGCAAGACAAATTCTGCAGACTCTGGGGTTCATGGCATCCTGTATCCTACTAATTCCATATACAAGACTGCATATGAGGAAACTTCAATGGTACCTAAATGGAGTCAACATTCACACAGTCTGGAAACAATTATTCCTCTCATTCCCTGCCTGCAACAGGAGTTTCTATGGTGGGCAAAGGCCTGTCACCAAAACATGGGACGGCCCTTCACTCTACCTCCTGCCAGCCAAACCTTAATGACAGACGCATCAGATTATGCCTGGGGGGCCCACATGGCAGGAAGATGCATTCAGGGTATATGGGCACCAAATAAAATGCATCTACATATCAACCAGAAAGAGATGCTAGCTGTTCAAAATGCCCCAACAGCCTTCAAGGACTTACTTCATCCAGGACAACTACTGATAAGGATGGACAACACCACAGTCATGTGGTATATAAACAAGCAAAGGGGCACACACTCATACCCCCTTTGCAGATTAGCCATGGCACTGTGGGACACAGCCTTGACCTACCAAATACATCTTCAAGCTCAATTCCTGCCAAGAAAACAAAACACTCTGGCAGACGATTTAAGCAGAAACCTTATGGATCCTCATGAGTGGAAACTAAATCCACAAGTATTCAGCATGATAACAGAGAAATGGGGGAGCCCAGACATAGATCTATTTGCCTCTCCTCAAAATTATCAGTTGAAAAGATTCTGCACAAGGACTTATCACAGACAAGCATGGAAAGTGGACGCCCTATCCTTCAGTTAGAAAAACCTATCAGTTTACGCCTTTCCTCCTCTGCCTCTTCTACCCAAGGTCCTCCTAAAAGTCAGACAAGAAAAGCCAAAGATGATATTAATTGCCCTGGACTGGCCCTGCCAATACTGGTACCCAATCCTAAGGAACTTGTCTCAATACCCAGCTTGGACCTTGCCTCAAAGACCACAACTACTGTCCTAGCAAAACAATCAGATCCTGCACAGTCTACAGACTCTGAACCTGGCAGCATGGCTAATCATGTAATCATATGAATGGCACCTCTCACTAAAGCTGTGATGGATGTCATTTTGGAAGCCAGAAGGCCTAGTACTAGAAAATCTTATGCTGACAAATGGAAGAGATTCTGTGCTTGGAATCAAGCACAAGGAACTGATACAGCAGAACCACATATTCCTCAGATATTACAATACTTAACTGAGATGCTTGACAAAGGCTTATCTTTCTCATCAATCAAAATCCATGCCTCTGCCATTTCAGCTCATTACAATACAGAGCCACCAATCTTTTCTCATACTTTACTAAAGCAGTATCATAGAGGAGCCAAAAATCTAAGGCCTCCTAGAAGATCACCATTACCTGCATGGGACCTCAATTATGTGTTGGAAAAGCTCACCCTGCCTCCGTTTGAACCAGCCGCTACTGCTGATATAAAGTTCTTATCATGGAAGACAGCTCTGCTACTAGCAATTACTTCAGCAAGAAGAGTTTCAGAGCTACAGGCCCTCATGGCTGTACAGCCTTTTATCATATTTTACACAGACAGGGTGTCTCTGAGGACAAATCCTACTTTTATGCCTAAGGTGGTTTCCAGTGTGGCTCTTAACCAAACAGTTCATCTGCCAACTTTTTATCCAAATCCACAGAACAAAGGGGAGAGAATTCTGCATTCCTTGGATGTACACAGACAGCTAAGATTCTACTTGAGCAGTACTAAAGCTCTAAGAAAAACTGAGCAATTACTAGTGTCATATGCTGCAGGATCAGAAGGAAAGGCTATCTCAAAGCAGACAATTTCAAAGTGGATAAGCCACTGCATCCATTTCTGCTACTTACACCATGGTAAATCTGTGCCCAAGGGCATTAGGTCTCATTCCACCAGAGCTGCAGCTACTTCAGAAGCCTTTCTCAGGAAGTACCAACCAAAAACATTCTAGAGGCTGCTACTTGGAGGTCTGTTCACACCTTTACAAAGCATTACCATTTGCCTCTCTACTCTAAGTCCAGGGCAGGCTTTGCCACTGCAGTGCTGCAGGGCCTTATTGCTGCACCTAATGCTGTTTAGCTCCAGCCTCCCAACCATAGCTTTGGGATTCTACCCAAATGTAATGACTGCAACAGTGAAACACGAAGAACATAGTACAGTTGTGTACACTTACCATAAATGCAGATGTTCAAGTGTATTCACTGTTGCAGTCCAGGTTACCCTCCCACCATCCCCCTGTCATTCTACTGTTTATCTTTCCTTCTCTATCTTCTACATCCCATGTGGTGCATTTGCTTGTAGATGAAGGTAAAGTTTATATTAATGCATGTATATAGATATATGTATATATAATATTGCTACCTTTTTGGGGGCACCTGACATTGGGGGCAAGAAAAACTAAAGAAAATGGCATCAGCTGCATGTTTTATACCCCTGATGACCTGACATCATGAAAGAGAAGACAGCAACCGATGCAGGACCCAAGACTTTAGAATTCAGGCCGACTGAGGGCAACCTGCCAGCAGGTTACCCAAATGTAATGACTGCAACAGTGAATAAACTCAAACATCTACATTTATGATAAGTGTACACAACTGTACTTTGAGGAGCATGACCCTCAGACTGCATACATGTGTAGCTGTTATGGTGGTAATAACATTAGGAACACTGCCTAATAAGGCACCATAGGGGTGGCAAGACACTTAGCCAGTACCTGGCAACCCAGCAGTGACAGATGTAGGACATCTGTGGCAAGTCATTGGGTTTTGTCAGTCATATCTTCCCAAACAGAGAGGTTCTGGATCCCCTGAGAATGACACATAACATGTAAGCCAATGTTGCAGTCAATCACCTGTTGATAGTACCGCAGCATAATTCTGGATGACAGCTGTACACTGCCCAGGGCTACTGTCATACCTACCTGGACAGCATAATCAGAGAGTGCAACCATCTCTTGTCATGTAGCCCAGAGAGGTGTGTCCCAAGTCATTGACACCTACATGGATATGGAGTGATACTCGAAGTTGTTGTGGAGTGACATGACTGCCTGTGTCATGTGTTGGATGCTGGCATGTGTTAGATATTTGGCTACCTGCTCCATATTCAACTTAGTGAGTGGGATGTGTGTGCCTCAGTATTGTTACCCATGATCACTGTATTATGCAAGATGGTTAGCCTTAGGAGCTTAGGTTGGAGCCACACTGTGTAGGTTAAATATGTGTCCCTTGACATGTGCCATGTTGCAGTGTCTGAGTGGGTGTCTGCCTTCCTGGTCTGTGCTGTTTTGGTAAATGTCCATTGAGTGCCTCTGGGAAGGTGGGTGTGTGGCTTTTCACTGTATGTCATGACTGTAAAAAGTGGGTGTCATGATGAGCCACGTGCTCCACATGGTGTGGTGCAGGTGCTGATGTTATCCTCTTGACCTGCTAGCCCAGTCTTTTCTGGAGAGTGCATATGTCCACATTGGGTGATATATGGGTAACCTTCACAGGTCTGAGTGTTTGGAGTTTAGAGGTTAGGGTTGTCTGTGTACATGAGGCAGTTGCAACAGTGCTCCAGAATGGACAAGTGCACCAGGTTAATGGGTGAAAGCACAGATAACTGTCCTTCAAACATGCCAGGAGGGGTGGACATAACTATTAAGTACTGTGGCTACATCTGTGATGAACGAGTACTGCTGATGGCTCCCAGGTGTGCCACACTTCTTGATACAATGACCTGAAGTGCCAAACTATAATGCTAGTTGAAATGCAAGACAGAAAGAACTAGCATGATGTACAGGTGGAACAGAAGGCAGACTGTCTGCCACATGTAATACTTTACCACAACTGTCCAGTTATCAGCAGCTTTGGCCAGGTGGAAGTTCAGAATGCTTTGTAGCATGTATGGTAACTGAGTAACACTGTAGCATACATACCTAGATAAGCAGGAGTTCTAACCCCAATACTGGCAAGTATGTATGTGTGTGTGAATCAGGTACTGTCTGGCTCATACCATTTTTGACCTGTGTACTACCCTTTACACTCCCTTTCACTCCAATTTAGTAGACCTGTTGTTGTCATCCACCTTAGAAGTACCTTTGGAAGAGGTGGAAATGTATAAGCTCTGTGGTGTGTCTGATAACTGCGTAGCACTATAGTAGGAATAACAAATAGGCAACAGTTCTAATCCCAATACTGGCAAGTGTGTATGTGTGTGTGAATCATGTACTGTCTGGCTCATAACATTTTGACCTGTGTACTACCTTTTACACTTCCCTTCACTCCAATTTAGTAGACTTGTTGATGTCATCCACCTTAGAAGTACCTTTGGAAGAGGTGGAAATGTATAAACCCTGTGGCATCTGATAACTGCATAGTACTATAATAGGCATACCTAGATAGGCAGGAGTTCTAATCCTAATGCTGCCAACTGTTTGTGTGAGGATCATATCTTGTGTGGCTGACCACCTCCCACTGCCATTACTTTATATAGTGTCATAATAGCATCTACCTCACATGCATCAGGTTAAACCATTGTACAGTCCTCTGTACAGATGTGTATGGAATATCCATATGTTTGAAATCTGTATGTGGTCAGAAGTAGTCTGTATTCCTTAATAATACCCATGTATGTGATATTATAGCCAAACAGGCCACAGTGAGTACACTGACACATATGGCAGCATGAGGTATCATACTCTGACTGAAACATCATGCTGATAGGACATCTGCCACCCTCACAGGTGGCCAGCCTTGTAGGTGCAATACATTAGTCCAGATGCTTGGTTTTACAAGTGAACTGTACCTGTTATGGGTCACATTAAAGGCTGGAAGAGGTGTGGACTGTCATATTGTGGTCCTAATTAGCATGTAACAGGAACACCTTGCATCTTAAGAGGGTTGTGTACACAATTTATATCCACTGTATACCAGTAATGTGTCACACATGACCCTACCTTAGGCTGTTTGTCCAGCACAATTTGCTGGCCTCTGTCCAGACGTCTTAGCACTGACAAGTTGTGAGGCATGCTACAAGAATGTTGAATTCACATCAGATAGGCCCCAGTGGGTGGTGACCACTGTGATGCAATACAGTTAACCCCAGCACAAGTGAACATGCACAACAAGTAATATAGCTATTACATAAAGCAATATAGCTATTACTGGTAGTTGTGTGTATGGTAAATTGCATGTGCTTCACATGCACAGGGTATTGCCAGGCAAGAACAGAACAGTGTCATACTCATCAGCTTCAGGATGCTGTCCCATATGCAGACCAGAGAGTCCTAGGTAGTTGTGAGAGGGAGTTATTGTCAGCAGATGCACATGTGGCCTTGGTACAGGATGGATGCAGCAAGTTTGTACATCTACAGTACTAACTGCAGTAATACACAATGTCCAGTCTTCACCATAGATGTGCACCTCTGTGCATTAGAGAACCCCATCCATAACTGCAATCGGACCTGGCACATGCATGTAGAGATACATGTATGCCTGATACATTAGTGTACTAATCCCCACTGGGCCCTTACCTGCATGCTTCTCATTCAATGTGTGTGTGCAACCCGCCTCCAAAATGCTTCCCTCAGTGTCATGGCTTGTGTGTTCGTCATGTGGCCCAAGTGTGGTGAGGAGCTCCTCAGTGGGTGTCAGTGAGGGCTGGATGGCTGGACCCCCACCTGTGGCTAGCCAGTCCTTCACTACAGCAGCAGCCCATTGACGGGCCAGGCATTTGAGGTTGGTGGCCCAATACTGCACATGCTCATAACTTCTGCTGTGTGGGCCGGCATCTTTTACCCTATGGACCACACTGTTCCACAGGGCAGTCCACTCCCACACATCTTCTGCTCTCCATCTAAATGACAGGGCATAATGTCCAATCACATATTGGGTGATGATGTCTGTTTCCCCAACAGAGAATACTGATAGGTGAGCACTCTGCATGTTACCTGAAAGACTTAAACAGGAAAAAGGTCACAGGGCCTCATACGATTGTCAAAATGCACATCAACAGTGGATATTATTTGCAAATAATACACACTACACTGAAACCCTCCAAGCTATCATAGCTATAGCAGCTTGCATTACACGCCTTTCCCTGAGCTATCGTATCCCCCCAATGCTGGACACTTGATTGCGTAATCCTTTATCCTCCATTTATTTCTGTATAGAGGGTTGACAGTGGGCATCTTCCATGTGGATGGTGTGTGGATGGTGGCAGGTCTGTGTTTGACTATGGTGTGTGATGGAGCTCTGAGCACATGCCTGAGTTCATGTAGAAGGCAGACACTGATGTTATTATGACCCATGGAGATATGCTGTTGTTGCCATCAGTAGGCAATATGTTTATGCTCACCATTGATGAGGGGAGGAGTGTGGTTGATGTGCATATCCCCCTATACAAGTGGGGTGGACAGGGTGGTGATGTTCCCACCTAACCTGTCTGATCCAGGTTGCCTATGTCCATGACATGTGTGTATGAGGTGTTCTTTATCCCCAGTACCGAGTGAATTGTGTTGTTTCATCTGAAACTTACAACATATGTGGAGACATGGTTGCAATTGTCCTTGGTGGTGTGGATATGTCTGATTCATAGTCATAGTCAGCCTTACAGGAAGTCACCTGTGAACTTACATGCTTGCTCAGATATAAGTGGACTTGCTTCCAGGTTGTTGCCTGCACCTATGTGTCCCTGTACAGCCAATGTACCAACCTATTATGTGGTTTGTGTATTGCTGCTGTCCACCAAAGGGGATTACTCTACCTTGGTGGAGGCTGGCTATACAGGTCAGGTACTGCTGTGTCCATATAGCTACATTGGATATAAAGGGTACACACCCCTAATACACCACCTGGTATTTGTGCAATTGGAACATGACACCACAATATCTCATTTCATAACAATTCCCACCTGTAGTGTGACCTATAGCCTGTACAATTCAATTGAAAACATAACAATTTGGTCTGTGAAAACATATGGAAATAATACTCAGTAAAATAAGCCAGTTGAATGAGTGTGCACACCCTTAAACTGAAATGTTGTGTAAGCACCTCTTGAGATGGTTACAGCATTCATCTGTCTTGGTCTGGACTCTAACATCATGGCACATCTTCACTTGGCAATGGCTGGTCACCTTCCTAGAAACACCTTTGATTGTATTTCAATGGAATTGTACAGGTTAGGCATCACATAAAGGTGAGAAACATTATGAAATGATCTTTTGTGGTCTGATTGTCATACAGCACACATACCTGACATTCTAACAGGGTTGTGTACACTTGTGATATCCACCGTATATAAATGTGGATGTAGCTGGTAGTGGTAGGCATGGACAGAGGGTTATAACACAGGTGGACCCTTTGTCTGTTTAATAGCTGAATATCATGCCTACTCTAGTACCCATATCAGTGTCAGGGCACTGCAAAAACCAGTAGCTGTACACATTTCTGTCTGTTGTATGCACTGACACTATTACACACATGTGCAGCATGCACAACCTATGTACCCAAATGCATGAAACCCATGTGATTTAGTTTTGTGCCTTCCAGCTGAACAAAAACATACATACATGTGTTCAGGGCATACCTGATATACATTTCTGTTGTATGTTAGTATGCTGCTCAATCATACTTCTTAACCTGTTACAGCAATACATCTGGACAATGGCACACATAAATGGGTGTCAAAGGGGACATCAGTATCGATACTGTATTAATATAGCTGCACCATACATTAGTACATTGATTATACAGTAGGGTTTGGCATCACTTTGATAACCTGGAAGATGCCCAACAGTCATAAGTAGGCTATTATGTTACAATGTCTTTGCTCACAGACCTGCCAATGGTTTGGCTGACATAACACAGGTATATGTGTATGTGACTACAGCTATCAATCACAAATGTGTTTATTGTCCAGCAGAACACTGTGCAGTTGAATGTTATTAATTCAATTTATCACATGAAGTTCAACACACGTCTGCAACAGTACTTTACTATGCACATGCCCTCTATAGGTGTCTTAGCTTTACAAGGCAAACATGTGTCATACTCATAATCACAGGTAACATGGATATGGAAAACATCCCAATAACTGGCCTAGCAGTGGCATAGTCACAACTGTTTGACAGATACCCCTGTGGTTGTCATATATGAGATGTCCTTTCCCAGGGTGAGTCTGGCTCCTGAGCTGTGATCCCACCTCAGAACCTCTCAGAGCATCACATCTGGAAAATGCTTAAAATGATGGGGGGATAAATAGGGACAGACTTTAAATGTTCCTGTTACAAACATAGGAAGTTCATAGAATTATACATTTAGTATTATGGTGGATATTCTTAAGGATGTGAAGTCTTAAACTCAAGTGTTTGTCATTACCTGATGACTTTAATCATCAGCTACTTGCCAGAAAAGTACAAACCTCAGGAGGAACAGACAAAAATACATGATGGTAAAATGTGGACATTCTGTGAAGATCTGTACAGTTGAGAAGTATGTCTGTAATACCTCCCACTGCAGAGAGGGACATATATTATGGTCATAGCAGCTGTTTAGCAGGACATTAGTACAGCATGTCTTGTTGGGACATATATTCCTCCAAATCATATTTCCCATTATTACAGACCAAGTACTACATTCAATTACTTGCTTACATGTTCCACATACCTGTTTTCTTTCTTCTCTTTTCCACTTTATGTTTCATTTGTTATTTCTCTCTCTTACTCTCTCTGTGCACTACAGGGATAGAGCTGGTCTGAATAAGTGGCAGCATGGCTTTTGTATGTGATGCTCATGACCAAGTGATGGCCTGTGCACCTATTGGGGTTCCCCACTTTATAACTGCATACAAAGCAGCTGTGTAGTTCTTCCAATAGCCAGTGTCATGGCAACACACTCCTATAAATGAGTACTCCATGTGGACATTGGCCCTTTCCCTTACTTTTGAGGAAGCCATCCTGGAGTTGTGTGAGCTACTACCTCTTACAACAAGACTTGTGAAGACAAGCCAACTAAATGGTGGGGAAGGTTCAAGACTTAGGGGCAGAATGTGAGTATTGCTGTTATATGTTTGGAATACTGCTAGTTTAACAGGGTTTGTCTGAACATGCTACTTCTGCATGGGTTTCAGTCTGACAAAGTTCTGTCTCTGCATAGCTCTCAACTGTAGGGCCATCCACATAATGGCCACAGGTTAGCCTGTTATGTATCGGCTGTTCCCCAGACAGGTGTTGTCCTTGGCAAATCAGTAGCATACTCTGCTGATTGCATTATGTAGATGGTAAAATCCATTTGTTTTTCTGATTTTATATCCCTCAGAAAAGGTATGCTACAACAAACCCTGTAACACCAGCAACTTTCTCAGTGTATAATAGCAATATTTCAAGTATGGATGTGTATTTGGGCTTCTGTCCACCAATTATGTCAGGCTTTGTCCAGATGTCATACAGTAGTAGGTGGATAGGTATACTGGTCTATCATTATTTAGTGCTGTAATTCCTGCTGAGGGGAATGGCTGGGAAACATGTAAAGTATGTACATTCAAGAAGTAGGTATATAGGGAATACTTTTAGATGGCCTTGTAACATATTTTATGTGTGGGACAGTAACACATGTTTTAAAACTAGGCTGTTAGAACATGTCAGATGTATTACTGATAAGAAATATGTCAGTTCTATAGCTGTACATTTGAATAAATCACACCATGGGAACAATAGTGGGTCTCAAGGTACTGTTTCTGAAAACGTCTGTTCCTCAGTGTGATGAAACATTCATAAAAGGACAGTTATGTACAGACTCAATGTATTAATATTAACTGTGATACTTTATCCCATAAGGGGTTAAATGAGTGTAATTGGAGGCTGTGTATTCAATTATGCAATTAGGTGTTAATTGTTTCTTGTGATTAAGGCATGTATTTCTGGTAATGTTTACTCCTTGAAGGCTTTGGCTGGTTGATTTTTTCTTTGCTATGTTCAGACATTTTATTTGTTTTGCTAAGAGGTTGTTGTATGTCTGGCCATTGTGTATGGCCAATCATGATTTTATAGCCATGTACTGTTCACTTATTTATTTGGACTGGGGGGGGGCAGATATTAGTGTCATGGCTGCTTTTGTATCCAACTGTGCATGCTGCCCCAGTTGTGGGTGATCTATCAGCAGCATATATTTGTATGGGCATTTTGAGACATGTGTGTATATATATATATATATATATATATATATATATATATATATATATACCTCAGTATTTATTGATAATATATGTATATATTGTTGTACACATATATGGATCTCCGTACATATTTCTCTCTCTCTCTCCCTCTATGTATGTTTCTATATATATATATATATTTATAGATACCAATCCTTCTGTATTGCATATTGTCTCTTCCCTATTGTAAACTGGCTGTAAAGAAGGGTATATTTCAGAAAACATCCTAAAACCAAAGAGCTGAGATGGCTTGCTGGTAAATCCTATTAGATAGGGTGTGTAAGGTCCTGGGTTCAAGACCTACAAGGGCTGCTTATTTTGTTGCTAGGCAGAACATGGACTGTTGGATACACAGTGGTTAAGGCAGTTTTGAGCAGCTTTAAGCATGTTTGTGTGGGGTTTGCGTGGTGGAAAGTGGTGCTAACATATAATTAAACGAATAGGTGCTTACATTGTTTAGGCTTTGCTTACCAGTGCACAAATCTGCTTAGCATATACATTTAAGAAATGCTTACACCTGGGAACCAGTGATCACATTCCAGTGTGATAAAATTGCAAGGTAATGACATCTTTAATAAGTGTATTTAATTCCCTTTACATAACAAACTTATATGTGCTATCATTACAGTAGCAAGGGGTGTGAGTATACTGTATGGGATACCTGAACATACATGGGTAGTACCACAATCTTTTCTCTTTGGATTTGTTTCATACATGGGTAGTATCCCAGGTTATATGCAATCACACTTGCATGTTACACCAGCTACAGTGTACTGGTTGACAGAAACACATATTGTATCATTATGTTAGTACTTTTAATAGTGCTTTTTCAAGTAAGAGTAGATTGCAGATTGTAGTCCTGGAGCCATACACCACTGCATGCAAATCTGGACTCTGAGTACTGAGTATCTTGTTTATATGCATCTCCTATTGGATATTAATCTATGTTGATATTAACTGTAGACTACTATTTTTTGGACATGTCATTGAGGACTGCTGTCATGTAGTAATTGCATACCTTTCAGTTTCAGACGTGTATCTTTCAAAACATTCATCGTAATGCATACCCTGTTGGCTATCTACTTTCTGTCTGTCCCCTGTACAGATGTGCAGATGTCAGGTATTGCTACAGCCATACCACTATGTAGGTGCCCACAGTGTGTGGTACTGTGGGCCTGAACACTGCTGCTAGTTATGACATTGGACATTCCTTAATGTAGGCCTTGCCCCATTTCATTGCCTGTGTGAGAGACATTACAGAGGTGATGGCCTACAGATTTACATACAGTGGGTGGCAATATGTCACACGACAGGACATGTGAAAACAGCCAACCAACATGGGGGACATATCCCCAGATTTGTGAACAGATTCTATGTCATTAGTGCTGTTATACAAATGGCGGATTGATAGATTGTCAGGGTTTGTGTGGACATTTAATGTGTGAAGTCACGACTCACTGTGATATGTCCCTGACATACCTCTCCACTGGAACGCTGTCTACAGACTGGCCACATGTCTGTCTGTTATGTTTTGTGTGTTCACCAGACAGCTGGTGTCCTTGGTAAATCAGTTGTGGACTCTGGGAATGCAGTCAGTAAATACTCACATCTATTAATATTACCAGCGTTATATTCCTCATAAAGGACGTTACAACAAACCCAGTGACATCTGCAACTGTCTCAATGTATGACAGCAGTATGTCCAATCTACCCCTCTGTTTGTGCCTCTGTTCCCACCTAGTGATATAGGGGTTGATGCCGAGCTTAGTGAGTAGGGAGTGTTACAAAGGCTTTGGCCGTATCAATGTTGGCTGTATGTGTCACCTTGCCTTCATCCACAGTTGAGGTGACTGCCGCCAAGAAGTTGACCAGGTTGAATGATCAAGTATTACCTACCCTTCACAAAAGTAAACTGTGTGGGATCCTGAATCTGCAGATTCCCATATCCCTGTTTATTAGGTGCATGATGTTGCATTCCATAGCTTCGCATAACAGACTTGTCAGGCATTTGGGGCGGTATTCCCAGGTTCTGTAGTCACACCTCGTTTGTGGAAAGGGGTGACTGTAACAGTGCACAATTCAGTAGGGACGAAGCCTGAAGTGAGGCTGTGCTTGAACAGGGCACACAGGTAAGGTGCCAGGTCACTCTGTAGTTCATGTAGAACAAAAACAGGGATATTGTCAGGTCCCATAGAAGCTATATTCTTGGCCTTGGACAGTGGTGTTTTAACCTGTGCTTCAGTAATACTGTGTGCCTGCTGGTGTACTGGTATTGTGATTGGTGCTTTGGGGGAGTGAGGGGTAATGTTTGCACTCAAGATGCCAGCCAGTATATTGGCATTATTGGTTGACTCAGTCTGGGAGGTACCATTGTCTAGTAGCTCAGAACAAATTGTGGTATTGCTATGGAGATTCTTAACATAACTGTATAAGGCCTTGTGGTTGTCTTTACTATGTGTTCTAATTCTGTTCTCACAGCTAACTTTGTAGTATTTGATGATGGATCTCAACTTTTCATTGAGGCTAATAAGGGTTTATTTCCTGTCTTGGGAGTTCACCTTATTCTATATCAGTTCCCTCCTTCTGTTGTACAGTTTCTTTATAGCAGGGGACCGCCAGATCAGCTTCCTTTTTTGGAGGTGAGGGTCCTGGTTGTATTGGGTAAGGCAGTATCCATGCATTTGTTTATGTGTTCATAGTGCATTGTTGTTTGATTCAGATGTCATGCGACTATTCTCCATTTGCATGGCTGCTGTGAGGTTAGCCACCTCTGAATTTATGAGACCATAGTTAGCTTTGGAAAGGCTTTTCTTGGTGGTTACCTGTGCAGGAGGGTAGGAGGGCTGTGGATTTCCAAAGGTGATTAATTTGTGTTCTGATATAACAAGAGAGGAGTTGACTATTAGTGTAGAGCAACAGTCACCCATGTTAGGAAGGACCAGGTTGATGTGATGGGCATGTGCATCAGTACATGAGTAGATTTCCCAGTTAATGGTGGGGTAGTTGAAATAAACCAGGATGATAGTGTTAGGTTGTACACTAATACTCTCCAGGGTGTTTATGGACATGGAGTGTGAGTCTTGGGACATGTATGGGAACCTATAGCAGGCTACAACTTGAACTACTGTCTTACCCAATCTCAGCTACGCCTGCAGGATCTGTATTGCATAATGTTGGTGTACGACTCTGGAGGTGTGTGCATCCTTTATGAATATGAAAATACCACCACCTTTGGAACTTCAGTCTACGTTCTGCAGCACAATGTTGTGGAATTAATTATAGGCTGGTACTGCAGGGGTGCTTCCTGGTGCCTTATAACAGGTCTCTGTTACAGTACAGATGTCATTGTTCCCCATTTTAAGGAATACTTCCAGTGAGTGCATTTTCAGATTTAGAATTCAAGTGTGCAGCAGCATGACCCTCTGATTGCATCTTTTTGTAGCTGTCATATATTTCTGTATATTTATGTACATATATATATATATATATATATATATGTGTGTGTATGTATGTATGTATTTATTCACCTTTCTATACATATGTATGTATGTATGCATATATGTGGATATAAATGTGGATGTATCTCTCTCTCTCTCTCTCTGTATATATATATATATATATATATATATATATATACATATATATGTATATGGGTCTACTGCTCTACATCGAAAATACACTTCTTCGAAATAGAGCAGCAGATCCTACACTTCAGCGAAAAGTTCACCTCAACGAAAGTGCACTTTCACTGAAGTCTAGTTCCCCGGGCGACCCAAAAAAAAAAAAAAAACTAAAACATGTTTTTGCAGGGGGCAAGCCCCGCTGCACCCCCCATGTGGGGGGCTATTCCCCCCACACCACCCCTACTTAAATGCACCAACTCCGAGATCACACTACAGCAGGGAAAAGGGAATATTCCCATTCCGCACTGTAGTGTGACTGCCGAAGTCAATGTTTGAAGTTTCACTACTTCGAACAAGTGGACTCAGTGAAGTGGGGTTCGAAGTAGTGAAACTTCGAACATATGCACGTATCCCATAGATATATATATATATATATATATACACATGTATTATGTATAGATTTCTCCACATATATGCATCTCCATACGTATATACGTGTATATATAGACTACCTGACTGATTCTACAGACTCCATTCCCTGTGTTGGATGACTGTACTAACTGATATGTTTGGAATGTCATCACTATTTTGTATGGCTCAGATGGTGTAATGATACATTGCTTTGATCATAGTTTACAAGGCGCTGGGTCCAGGACTTGGCAGGCCTTATTATTTTGTTGCAAAGCAGAACAGTTCTGCTGTGGAGGGAGGGATAAAGGCAATAATTACAAGAGGTCCCTAGTTTGGGCCTTTTCAAACCAGTTACACAGCATTTGGTCAGATTTGTAAGGGTAAGATGTTAAGAGTTTGGATCTAATGTCCGACACCACTATATATATATATATATATATATATATATATATATATATATATATATATATATATATATATATATGGGATTTGTACTGATACCTAAACGACAACATCACCGAATCACTATCGGCCGGGCATACTTACGCGAAAGTGCTTTTCACCGAAGAAGCACTTTCGCATAAGTATGCCTGTTGCGGAGGTCGTACTACAGTGCAGATAAGGGAATATTCCTTTTTTTCTCACTGTATTGCAATCTTGGAGTGAGAATATTAAATTGGGGGGTGTTGGGGGCATAGCCCCCACATGGGGGGTGCAGGAGGGCTTGCCCTCCTGCATAAAAGTAGATTTAGTGTTTTTTTTTAACACACTTTAACAAAAGCACTTTTTCGGAGAAAGTTCTTTTGTTAAAGTGTGTTCGGTGAATGTGGGTTCGGACTATTGAACTTTTGTTCAATAGTCCTAGATCTAGATCTATATATATATATATATATATATATATATATATATATACATACACATATATATATATATATATATACATACATATATATAAATACATTTTTTCTACTGTTGAATGATATGTTTGAAAAAAACATCAGACATATCTACAGATCAGATGGCTTAGTGGTAAATTGCTATGGCTATGGTGTGCAGGATTCTGGGTTCGACTTGCAAGGGTTGATTATTTTGTTGCTGGAACAGAACAAGGACTGTTGGATACAGAGTGATTAAGGCCCTTTTAAGCAGTTGTAAGCAAATTTGTGCAGTGGTAAGCAGTGCTAATTTCCAGTTAAATATGCTTACAGACAGCCTTAAAAGTGCTTCATCTGTGTAGGCATTGCTTAGCGCCATGCAAACAGGCTTAATCCCACTTACTACTCCTTAAAACAGTTTATTCCTGCTTATCTCCATGTTAATTTCTTTAAAACAAATGAAAAGAGGGGTGATAGGAAAGTGGTGAAAAATGGGGCACGTAGAGTGAAAGTCAATAGGAAAAGTAGCTAGGGATGTGCAGGACAGGTGTAGGGAAGATCCATAGCTGTCCATTTCCTCTACAGCAACAGCTGTGCATATATACTGAATTTGGAGGTATATTTGGACATTCAAACCCCTGAGAGAGGGGTGAGGACAACAATAACATGTTGTGAAGTCAATTAGACCAGATTACATGTGTCCAGTGGACACGTATGTGAAATGGGCAGCTATGTATGGGGCAAAATCTTTTTTTTGGGAACAGATTGCCCTTTTTTTTCTACATATATATATTTTTATTATTTTTTATTAGGGTTTATATGTTCCTTATTTATTGACATGAGTATTTTATATGTAATTTTATATGCACTTTATTCTAGGTATAGGACACAAGCTGTAGTCAAGGAATGTATATGTACCTTTAAGGTCAAGAGCTAGTTTTAAGAGCTGATGATTAATTAGATGATTGATTCTTTTGTAATAGTATTTAAATGGATTGCTCTTGTTTTAAAATTGATCTGAAGAAGCGTACGTTAACAGTACGCAAAAGCGCTTATCCTGTTCGTTCTTTCAATAAACTGTCTTGTGGATACTTGCCATGTTTTGTGACTGAATTTCCTTCCTACGTGGTGGGTCCTACAGTGTTATTTCTACTGAATTTTTTGTTGTTCGCTTGAGGACCTTTAGAGAGTTGTGGCATTTGGTCAGTTATCCCTTTTTTTTTTTAAGGTGAGAGAGGGATGTTGGGGAAGGATAGTAGGTATATTTGGGGAGGTAGGTTGGGTAGGAAGACAGACAAGACTGCATACAGGGGCGGTATATGACACATGGTGGGGGTAACATCTTGGACGGGAGGGGTGTTTGGTAATCGGAAGCCCACAACCCCCCCAAATGGATACAGTGGGACTGAGGTCCCCACCCATGGGCAGTCACCACTGCACCTTCACGGCCCCAAAGATGGCTTTGTTGGGAGCTGAGCAGGAGGGGCAGGCTGACCCTCTAAATGCACCACACGGCCCTCAAGCTGGCATAGCAGATCTCCAAATTCCTTGCAGAGCTCGCTATGCACCAGACCCCGGACCTGGCTTCAGGTGACAGGATCCTGTCTGCGCCCACGCCCGGGGGGGCAAGCCCCATCCCCTGAGGTCATTCCACGCAAAGGTGATGCAGGACCAGCAGATGTGAAGGTCCTGGGATGGGTCCCAGATGTGCTGGGGCCTGGTGCCATGGCCAGATGAGGCGGTAGAGGCGGATCTGCTGGGATCAGCCTTCCCTGATGTGCTATGGTGTTGCAGTTTTAGAACATATGTTGGTTAGTAATGGTTAACACATTCCAGGATTAGTTATAACAGCACGCATGAGTATTCCCAGTAACCCAATATAACATTTGGAACATTTGCATATCAAACAGAACACATGCATATATGGAAACACAGTGGGCATTACACCACCATGCAGGTTACATTGATAGCAACAGGCCACCAATGATGGTATTTGAACAGGGAACATTAATTGGAATACATTTCAACGTTTTTAGAACAACAGGACACATGTCCCAACAGTAGGTTTGGTGGAAAACATACCCATTCATTTATGTGTTTACATTATTGGTGAAGATATGGTCGGGTCGTGGGAGAGAGATGTCAGTTAACAAATGTATATTCTTGCAGTGGTCACAGCTTTAATGATCATTGTTCTATTCATTACTCTATATGTATTTTTACAACTATAGCTTTGGGTTGGACAGTGGTGTATTTGTACATAGTATAATTACAGCCTTCATATGGCTACTTTGAACTTTCTCTTACCTGGTAGACCTGTGGAAGGAATGTTTGTTAATGCTACATGACTGTTTATACCCATAGTCCCATAGTCAGGGTTACATATGTGCACTCATACTGTGTGTTTGTGCTACTGACACACTCTGCCTTGATTTCTATCAGTCACCCTGGTTGCTGTTAGCAGGGACCTGTAGCTGTGACAGCATGACACTTTTAAATATTTCTTGGGAGAGACCACGGTGTATGTACTTATCTTGCTGTCATTTGCAGCCTTGGGGTTGGAACATGGGTGTTGGACACAGTATAACTACAGCCTTCTTATAGCTACTTTTTCCTTATCTTACCTGGGAGACCTGTGGAGGGAATGTTTGTCAATACTATCTGACTCTTTTTACACATTTTCATAAAATCCTAGTTGAAGTTATGCATACAGCTTACTACCACTCCCGGGATTCGAACCGTGGCTGTTTCTGCTAAAAATATGACAAGTGTGCGTTTCATCACAGGGAGCTATTGAGACACTGCTGTGTTTTCTTTGAATGATTTCTTTCTCGTTCTCTCTTTGTTGTACAGTCTGACTTTGTATTTACAACATTACATACCTGTTCACATAGCACAGTGTGGAAAACAGTGGTTAACACACCATTACTATTCAGATATCAGATCCTGGTGCGTGACATTTGTAATATCAGTTAATCTCATGTGTTATAGAGGCACTAACTTTGTCAGATGAGACTTGATTGTTTAATGCTTTCAGAGCTATTGCTATGCATAACCTGTGCACATTTCAAATCATACCATACCAGAGTAAACACAACCAGTCCAGGGTTTAGATTTTTATTCACAGGCAATTACATTTTATTAATATATGACCTATATGATACTATTACTGTAATATTGTCTGCTTTATTCAGATTAAACCATACCCACTTTTAACAATGCCAGGTGACATTGTACTCCTTTATATTTATTTGGTAGGTATAGTACAAGCTAGATTGTTACTCACCAGCCTCGTGACGCAGCCTTTGCAACCCACTGGCATGGGCTTCCTGGTTCGCAACCAGCTCAGCTAGAGCTGTAATGAAAATAGAGAAACATTTATGCATACCTATCCATCACATACACAGGCTGGACTTTGGTAAACAGTTATTGCTATGAATACTTACACACTGCTGGGACATCACCCCTCTGTCTTGCTTCTTGGACCCACTGTTCCAAGAACTCCCTCTTCCTCCACTTCAAGTCATCATAGTGGCACTGGACCTGTTCACCAGTCCAAGGGATACCAGTGGCACTGGTGAGGTCATGGGTGAGACTTTCCCAGGCTTCTGCTTTATATTGGAAGCCCTGGTTCTGGTCCTGCAGCAGTCTCACATCTTTTTTACAAGGAGTCCTACCATGACTTTGGACTCCTGTATGCCCCAGTGCTGCATCCGAAAGCGCATGCCCTCTCCAACACCTGCCATACTGCCTACAGTGAGGAGTCAACTGCGAGGTTTAAATACGGCCGATTTCCTGCCCTTTGAAGTGATTGGATGGTTTTGAATATGCTGAGCTTAGCTAAGCTGTGGGCAAACCTGCTTAACTAAGGTTGGCAGTGCTTAAAGGGGCAAGTTCAGCACTGCTTACCAATGGGCAAATCCACTTATCTGGGCTACTCATTGCTTAGCATTCATATTTACACAATGCTTAAACCCAGTCAGCATAGCTGTGCAATGCTTAGCATTGCTTATGTTTTATTTTATTGGACTACCACCTGTATGGGATTGATTCATCATTCATTACGTATTATAAATTTGTTTACCTTCCCCTGACATCTCCCAATGTGCTTTCATTACATTTATTCTTGTGTGACTATACTGTATGGGGCACTCTGGTTGAGAAATATCAGTTACTTCCTACATAAATATACAAATATATTAAAAGTGTAATGATTTCACATACAAAATGGAAATGGCTTTGGAAAGGCTCGAACTGTGAGCGACTATATACAAAGCATACGCTCTAACTGCTACACTATTTACTTATGCTGGATGTCTATTGCTATTTAACTTATCTTGCTGTTTCAGCTGGGCTAAGCATAGCTAAGCAATGGGCACACCCACACAGCTATGCTTAAACTTTATTGCAGATCTGAAAAAAAAAAATTATTTGCTGCGTGTTTTACTTTGTATCCTTCAGAATATCCATGCTAATGCTAAACTTGTTATACTATCAACTTTCTCTATAAGTTTGTAATGGCAATTGTCCCTTATGTCTTTGTCCAAATTTCTTACTCTAATGGGTTGTGAGGTGTGCGTTATATACTTCATACCCTTCAGAAAATTCATGCTAATGCTAAACCTGTTGTTCTATTAATTTTCTAAGTTTGTAGTGGCAATTGTCCCTTATGGCTTTGTCCAGATTTCTTACTCTAATGGATTGAGAAGTGTAACGAGCGACCTCGCTCTATTTACATTGCTGTACACCAATTCTGGTGTGCAGGGGGCGTGTGTATTGTGACAGCACTGTTCTCAGACACACCCCCTGCACTGGTACACAGAACTGTGTCTGTATTACAGCACACCAGCACTCCTTCATGAATATGCATGGCGAGCTGCTGTGCTGCAAGGGAACAGTCCCTTCTATGCAAGAATAAGCTATTCTTGCATGGAAGTTTGCTGAATCCAAGGGATTGGTTTACTCATCAGATGCTTAACTTGGAAGATATTGATTCTGTTATAGTTATTTTTAAATTTATGTTTTCCTACATATTTATATTGGCGCATATATAAGGTGTATGTGCTATTTACTTGACAAGACATTGTATTTTATATCTATATATATATATATATATATATATATGTATATATGTATATGTATATATATATATATATATATATATATATATATATATATATATATATATATATATATATATATACACACACACACACACACACACACACACACACCACTGTAAGCTCCTATAGATTTACAGAAAAAGCTGATTTGATTCAGTGAAACTGGTTTTACTTGTTTCTGGTCTCCTGCCCATTGATGTTGTTCTCAAGCCTGATATTAAAATGTTTATCTTCAGATGCTGCCACTGCTGCTGGTTTTATTCTGTGGAATTGATATTCAAGGCAACCCCACTTCCTGGGTTCATAGATCATAAGGTGTCAAAGGATATCATCAATGACAGTTTTCCAGAATTAGAAATGACAGAAAGCACAATACTCCAATATCTTTGAACATTCCTTCCCTTCTGGAGGAATAACTCCTCTCTTGTGGTAAAAAGCCAAAGACCTTTTTCCTTAGTAGTTGGAAGAGTAGATGTGGGTACTCATGATGTTGTGTCAGTACCTTTCTCCCATAGCTGGCTACTGCTTAGATAGTGCCATATCAGATGTATATAATTAGCTTCAGGTACGAAGCACCTCCTGCAGAAGTCAGTATCAGACATACCTCAGTCTTTCAGATGTTTGGCATGTACTTCCACATATGTAAGAGTTTAAACTGGGTGAAAGCTAGTGGTGGGGCATACCACAAATCACACCATAAATCAAGAGTCCTTCCCCCTGCCAACCACTGATAGTCTTTCATAGGTATATGCTCCATTTACCACACAAAGCATCAATGATATTGTGAAAGTTAAGAAGCATGCATTTATATAGACAACAGCTAAGGGAGTGGTCAATGCCCCCCTTTTAAAGTGTGCAAATGGAAATCTCTTCTCAACAGAAATATCATTCAAAGTATTAGCAAAGGTATAGGAGGGAAAGATAGGGGGCAGCCATTAGAATTGTCAAAAAAGGATTCATTGTAAGACGGAAAGGAATGGTCAGCAAATATTAATATTATTAATAGTTCCTGCCAGCACCAATACCACAATTAATGCACTGATGTCAATGAATATAGAATGTCTAAGTTCCATATTCTATCCCAGATGCCAAGAGGATTTCTTAAAGGTTTCTAGCTCATCAGGATCCCATATCCTGTTTCTCCATTCCAAAGACAACCTTCATAGTTGCAGACATATAATCTCAGCCTCCCTTGAGATCCATATCATTTGCAAAAGGACATTATCCCAAACAGACTAAGAACAGAGAGGCTGCTGTGACACAGCATTGAAAGTCTGCTAGGGCAAGACCCCATTTCTAGGTTAAGATAGTTAATGTTTTCCTTGACATTCAGGGTGAGTGGCCATCCCAAATAAAGCTAGATGTCATTATCTGGATTTTAGCTGGGAAAGGAATCTGTCAAAGATGAAGGAGGTGCCTGTTTAGAAACAGAATTTTAGGCAAGCAGAACATTTTAACTGCATTCATTTTGGCCAAGAATGGTAGATATAGTGATTTAAATTTATTGATGTTACTAGATAAATTGAGAAAAACTGGCTAAAATCCCTGGTTATTTAATTTTACCTGTATGTCAGCTCACTGACTCTGCTAATCCCCATGCAAAATAGAAATGCACATTATTGCATTTGGAGATATCCAAGTGTGAAGTTGATTGTTTTTGTACATTTTATCCCTGGACCAGAACTATAACTGAACTGTCCAGTAATTACAAGGCTTTGTGGAGATATACAGCTGCAGTGTTCAGCCAAATAACATTTTTATTGATGAACCAAAAGAAAATATAGTACAGTGGGGAGATTCTGATGCCTCATTACCCATGGTGCTGTTGAAGATGAAAAGGTAGTGACTCAACAGCAAAGACAAAAATGAAGGAAGAAAGGGAACACCCTTGGCACATGTCTCTTGTAATAAGAAATGAGGAAAATTTAACGCCATTAGTAATTTCTTGCATATAAGATCTAGCACACAGAACTTAGCACATAGCAATGAAAGATCCCCTGATAACACGTCTGCAGAGAGTGCCAGAGAAATGACCACCTCACTGAGTTAAAACCTTTTTGTAGGTCTGGGCACTGCATTGTTTCTGGGTTTCCTGGAGTTTGTAAAACTGAGCAACATTAATCAAGAACCTGAGGTAGTTAGAACCTTCTAGATGGTCCTTGACATGACCATATTGGGTAGAGTTATTAGTGTGGATAAAAGACCTTCTAATGTCTGAGCCAAGTTTTTTGTACATATATTTTTCTCAATATGGATCACTGAAATTAGTCAGTTAAGAGAGGGCTCCATGGTGTAACACACCACCATTGTGAAGCACAGTGGTGGCCAAGTGTGAAAAGAGCCAGAAGACTAACCATTTGAAAAGTCATGACCTACATGAACAAGTTTAGAAATTCAGAGATTGAACTGCTGAAAAAATGGACTTCTATATACCAAGTCCAAGATGACCATTTCTTGGAATCTTTCCTCTTCTCCGAGGTATAGAAATCTTAGAATTGGTATATATATATATATATATATATATATATATATATATATATATATATATACACACACACATATACATATAGATAGATAGATGTAGATATAGTTATAGATACAGATATACAGATATAGATAGATAGATATAGATATCAGCTTGGAGGATATGAGGGTTTTGTCCCCCATATCAGGAGGTGCAAGGAGGCTTGCTACCCTTCAAAAAATAATGTTTAAGGAGAAGAGCAATGTTCAAGATTCACTCATCTTCTGCAGTTTTGGTCTTTTTTTGGTCTGTCAACACTTAGAATGACAACATTTCAATAGGACGTGGGCTGGAAGCACTTGTTTTTTAGTGGCATTCCTAAGATGTACAGAAGCAGAAGAGCCAGCAAGCCTTTATATAGTCTTTGCAGAATCTAGTGGAATGCCATCTGACTGATGCCTTTCTTTAAGGAAGGGCTGTTACTGCTTTTAATATCTCATTTAGGGAAAGACAACAGTCTGGAGAAATCCAGACTTTCTGGAAAATCATCAGTCTCTAAGTGTGAAAACTTTACTTCTACCAGATATAGCCTGCTGATGAACATTATTTAACAGCAAAATAATACCTGCCATGGGGGCAAAGAAAGAATAGTCTATATAAATGGATGCAAGGACCTCCAAGTATCACACTTGTTGAGATCCTTAATAAAATTATTTAAGACTTTGATGATATGTGGAAGCCTAATCTTTCCAGGAGGTTTCCTGTCTAAATTTGGATATTTTCCCACATTGAAGTTCACACAAACTATCATTGCAGCTGTAGGCTTCAATATCCTGAAAATGCCATCAGATAAATCACAAAATTGCTGTGTATTATGACTGATTTGTCCACGTTACCTTACAGTATTCTTGTTCTGGGTGTATTTACCAGCAGCCACCACTCATGGTCACTGTGTATCCTTATAGTCTGCATCTAGGATTCAAGTAAGATTAGGGTGAGATGATGGTGAATTATAATTAATATCTCTCTCTCTCTCTCTCTCAGCAGAGTTATGGCAGTTAAAAATAATCCATCCTTCTCACAATGTGTAATAAGACTATGGAATGTTTTTGTTTGAGTTTGCTTTCACATAGAAAAGTTATACTGGCTCCTATTTTTTTTTCAAAAGATCAAAATAAGCTTTCTGTTTGTTCCAACCTGTAAGCTATTTTATATTTCATGACAAAAACCAAACATTGAAGTTATCATTGTAAGGTCTGGGTTTACGTGATAATTGTACTACACAGCTTGGTAAATTCCAAATGTGAGACAAACTGTATAACTTTGCATCCAAGCATCTGAAACTACGTGGATACAATGGACACACTTTTACATTTGTACTTGATATAATAGGATGATAAACTATAAGGTTCTCTTTTAATTCCATATTGAGTAAAAGAAGTCTAAAGAACTACTGTATTATGTGCTCTAACGTCATTGGGATAGGAAAAGATGAAGAGGGCTGTCTTGCAAGTGATAACACGAGTGTGACTGCTATCCATATGTGAGTGGTCCCAAGGAGAAAGAGCAGTTAGCCTGCAACAGTAAGGAATTAAAATCAGCAATTGCGAAAAATCACACAAGAGTAAAATAGGTGAAAATACCGACACAACTGATAGCCGGCATTCAGCCAGGCATCTGATCTTATTGTGCAGTGGCCACACATAGAACAGTATTACATACAGTGCTGCAAAGTTAGGAGAGGTAAGCAGGTGACATTGTCAATCAACTAGTCTAGATTCCACAGAATAATACTGCTTATTCAAAAACTGACAAAAATTTAAGCTTGATTGAAGCATCGAGGGTCAATTCCCATCTGAAAGGGCAACAGAGATACCTTTGAGACTCTATTGTAAGAGGTGCCATGAGAGTAGCTGAGTGTCATGTGACTGTCACAGAATGTTCTACAGTCAGGTGAAGGAGTCTCCGTTAAGAAAGGGATAAGGATGGTACTGTTAGAGATGCTGCTTTAAGAAGTGAGGTTGCCTTTGCTCTTTTCCTCTGAGGAGGTTTGCAGAGGGTAGATGATGTCAGACAGACCAATCTCTTGATAAACCTAGAGGCTTCACTGACTTCCATGGCAGTGAACAGACTTGAGTACAAGACTGGTTCAATTTTTTTTCTTTAGTGTGTCCACAAATGTCTCCATTTTGTCTGGATGACTGAAGGAAGTGTAGCTGATACATGTAAATATTTAACCGAATAAGGAGAAATTCCAGATGATCATTTGTTCTACTGTTATAAAGCTTCCGGATGAAAGGTACCATTGTCTTGCTCTTAGTGAACATAGCTGTAGTTGGGAACATTTCTCACTGCTGTTGTGGAAATTCTAAAGTTGGTACCAAGCTCCCTAACTCAGTACAGCACCGTCTCCATATCATTATATTGAAAAAATATAAATTATGCTTATTATAAAGTGTTACGGCAGGTTTAAAAGCTTGAATTTGAGAGGCAGGCAGTAGGCTCTTTCAGATATGTGTGTGCCAGTGATGTTAAGCACTCGGGTCAACTTGACCCTGATGAAGGCTACTGAGTTGACACCTTCCTTCCAAAAATGTATTAATCCTTAAACTGCTACATAGCTTCTGTTTTTTACAACATTCAGTTTTAATTTAATTTTGTGTGCAGAGAGTTGCAGCTAGTTAATCTGCTGGAAATGCATATAAAAAAATAACTGCTTTTCCTTTAGATCTCTCTATTGAATATCGAGCCATTCAGTGATCTCCAATAGCTTAGTCTCCTGCATATTGCTTGCCTCGCTTACTGCTGCTATGTCCTTCAATGCCTGCTGTATCAAGACTGCAAGTGTTATCAGGGAATCTTGTATGGAAGCCAGGACCTGGGCATCACTGCAAGGTTCAGTCATCATGTTGCAATCCTTGTTCACATCATGTGCATCTACAAACTCTAGGAATATTATTTGACACTACAGATTTCATGGCAAGTAACAAAATCTCAATAACTGTCTACAGCAATTTAGCAAAGACTGAAATAACAGGAATTACAAGCAATCTCATTTAAACAAGACATATTCCCATGTGAGATGCCCCAATCTGACTACAAAAATATGTCGGCTGCTCACATTCTGTAGTGGGCCCATTTTTATATATTTTCAGTTTATGTATTAATTTATTATGTAGCAGAAACTGTTCTAAATAAAGGACCCCTATCTTTTTTCAGTAACTGCTGTGATCTCTGTTACCACAAAATCAGGCAGATGGGACCACAGTTTAATGTCTTTTGTATGGGATAACACCTTAGGAGCGGTCCATCCCCAATTACCTTATGGTACAATGTGCTGTCAGTACTGGTAATGAATCCAAGTGCCAGTTATGTGAATAGATTCTCTAGCTTTCTAATGTTCTCATACTGAATTTTCTGAAACTGAATATTAAAGTACTACCTGTTGTGCTACTAACACGGAATGAGAGCAGTTTACTAACAAGCTTATTGCAGATCAGGAGAAGGACAGTATGACCTGTTACTATTAGGACATTTTTAAAAGGAACAAGAAGGGAGGAGGAGCTGTCTACATAAGGCCATTACATGAGGCAAAGGAAAGTATATTTGTGTAAGTAAACTTACCATAACAGTAGATGTTCGAATGAAAACTACTGCAGTAGCCTTAGCTATATAGGCTATATCATGCTAAGGATATAATGCCTGGCCAGCTTCAAGAAATGAAAGCACCTTCCATGCTCCCAAACTGTTAGGCAGGTCAAGCTGAGCTCACTAAAATACAAGTTTGGGCACCAAGCCCTTCAGAGCTTTTCTGTCAACACTGAGATGGAGGCTGAGCCCTAAAAGGACAATGACAGGAATAACAAAAAATAAATGTCCACATCCTAGAAATAAACAACACACCAAAATAGGAGGATGGAGGCAGGGAGCAGTTACTACAGCAGTGATCATTCAAATATCTACTTTTATGGTAAGTTCAACTTACGCAACTGTACTATGTTCATCATATTGATTACTGCTGCAGTAGTCTTAGCTATATGGGTAGATTACCCTAGCTTACTATATTTAGAAGGTAGAAGGAGAGGAGTCCAGGACCCTCTGGAGAGTGGTACTACCAAAGCCTGGCGTGGACGTAGAGAAGGAATCAAGCTTATAGAGCTTTGTAAAAGTATAGAAAAACCGACCAACTCCATGAAAGGTCCACCGTTTATTGAACAAAAATAAAAGCAGGAAAATATTAACACATTAAAACAACAGACAAATTTAACTTGTGGTGAGTATCAGGGTCTATGTTCTATGTGTGCACTGTTAATTTTAGTTTAGTTTTTAGCAAGCAGTAAAAGTTTGGCAGGTGTAGAGCATTCTAGTAGCTTTATTGATGTGTCATATCATAACTAACCAGCTGATATCATTACAAATACATAGATATTTTTGATGGCAGATGAAAAAAATGCATCCTTTACCTGTGGTTTGTTGTGGTTGTGTATACATATGTGTGTGGTGTGCATTGTGTAATGTTTGTTGTGTGGTGTGTATACATATGTGTGTGTGTGTGTGTACATACAAGTGCATATGTGTGTGTACACATGCATATATGTATGAATGTGCATGTTAATGTGTGTGTGTATTATGTATATTCACTTTCTTGGTTAACACATACATAAATAGACATAAATAGTTCAGTTACATTAATACACAGTTAAGCTGTTGCTTAAATCCAGCATAACAAAGTAATTTTTAAAATATTTGCCTGATGGCTAGAAAGATTCATACAGAAAGTGAAAGAAGTAGACAATTCAAAGAATGCATACAGCATGTATTCTCTGTAGTTTTAAAAATGTAAATGAGTTTCTCATTTTTCAGGAAAGCGAATTTGTCTTGGACATGTCTTGGCTCGGATGGAAATTTTTTTGTTCCTTACAACACTCCTGCAGAATTTTACATTTAAACCACTCATTGATCCAGAGAAAATTGATGTGAAAGCAGAAAAGAGTGGTCTTCTGAATATACCACAGGCATTCAAAGTTTGTGTTAGTAATCGCAAACTATTCTAGCATCATGCAGAAAATAAATATGATTATATTGCTTATTTTGATTTTAAGTTGTCTTATTGTCTTCTGAGCATATATCAGTACAAAAGTGCATGTTATCTTGATAATGAAGTGCATACTAACTGGATAATTTTAATTAATTTTACTCATATTGCATTGGTAATATCTTTATCACATTTGATGCTTTGCATACTGTGGTGGTGGTGCTGCGGTAGCGTTGTCACCTCACAATAAGACGTTGTCCTGTTCGATTCTCAGCTAGAGCATCTTCTGTGTGGAGACATGCGTGAATGGGCGTACCTTGGTTGAAGGTTGTGTGTTAGGGCCGGCAACTCGGCACGTAAAAATCTACTGCCAATCATTAGCAGACCGGAGTTCTGCTGTGGCAACCCCTAACCAGGAAATGCCGAAAGACACAACAACATTTGATGCTTTGCATACATCTTGCAAACATCTCTGTTTCCATACTCACAAACTTGCAAAAACTTTTAGTTTATACCATTCTCTCAGAACAGAATGCCATTACACCAAATTGCAGAAAAAAAATACTTGACTTTTAGCTGCTGAAACATCAGGTTTTGGGTTATATCACAAAGAACCTAGCCATGAGCAGTATATGCTGTGACAAAAAGTGCCATTTAATGCAATCATAAAAAACAGCAATTCGGAGATATATTGGCTACAGTGAGGAAAGCCCTCGCCATAAGCTAATGTGAGTTCCCTGGAATTCTGCAGTGATTAATGCAAGTTCAGAAAGTCCTTGCATCACATGTTGCACAAGTACCAATCTCCTTTACCCCTTCACATATATACAGACATTTAAACATACGCACACACACACACACACACACACACACACACACACACACAAATGTGCGCGCACACACAGACACACACAAATGCGCGCACACACACACACATTCCCAAACCTCTCAACAGTTTCTGGTTTTACAGAAAGTCCATGATTTTTCTTTTTATAACTGCCCTGTCCCTCATAACTCATAGACGATTATAGTCAGTGAATAAAGCCAAAACTGAATTTCATACTTCTTATTCTTCAAAACATGCTTTGTGAGGCAATACCTGTTCTATTAACTGTGTTTGTGACTTAGAAAGGGTCCCTGGCCCCTCCATATTTCATTTTGGTCAAAAAATGATTCATGCTACAACAAAACTTGTAGTTTTATTAGAACACTATAGTCTGTTGCCCCTGGTGTCTTGTGTCTCATTCCAGTATTACAGGCTTTCCTCTTTAATCTAAGGGAGTTTAGAGGTATGGCAACCACTCCCCTGACAAAGACACATTATATATACACACACACACACACTCATCAAAAATCAGACAACCCTCCTCACATGATCTTACACACACACACACGCACAAATCTCACTGACCTAAGAGCAATCATACATATGCAGACATGCAGACATACTGCCACACACATACACAAACTCACACCCCCCACCACGACCACTACCTCTCCACTAAACTCCCTTTCATTCATTTGTAACTCGTTTTCTACAATTGGAAGTAATGGGTGAACATGACCTTTTGGCTATGTTAATTAATGTGGCTGGCAGTGTTAATTTATGTTGCATAAATCCCTTACCGTATTCAGTTCTGAGGGATAATACATGATTGTTTATCCCATGCCACTCCCCTGAGATGCTTCATTTATATTTTAGCAAGCCTTGGAGGTAGCCCTCTGGGATGATTGTAACTGTGTGCTCAATTAGTGCCAGCCAATCTGACAGTATTAACTACATAGTGCCTAAGATTAGTCTGCAGAAAAGTGATTCTGCCTTCTCCTCCATTTCTCCATGATATTGTCTTTGTTGCTTCCTGCACTAACGTCTGTATTTGTCATTTGTGTAACTATGTGTCTCTCTGCACATAGTTGGGTATGATTTATGTCATGTATATCACACACGTCAGCAAACTGCTTTCCTAATCTTCAGTGTTCCTGTCTGTCTCAAGTAACATTCGCTTCCCTATACATTTCATTCAGCTTATTATAGCCTCTAAGCAGGAACCTGAATGACAACAGCAGATTCTGCATTGTCTTATTTTACAGCAGGGATGAGACTTGGACTGCAGCAGTTCTAGTCTATTTTTGCTTATTTTTTTATCTCATATGTCTGCTCTCTGTACGTGTTTAATATGCAAATATCATCCTGTCATTTATTTGCTGTTACTGTTACTAGCTGTGAATCATGATGACACTGGCTTACTACATGTAGTCACACCTAAGTACATTACAGAGGTATCCAACCTTGTTATTGTAAGGCAAAATGGTTACTGTGCTTCACTTACTGTTTCATTTACCTGCACTAGTTTCAAAGTACATGTAAATTTGTGCATACTGTACATTTATACACTACTAGTAAGCAAAGGTTGGACCCTGATCTGTTTCATATTCATTGGGCCATTGTGTGTTATTTTAGTTCCACTGTTTGACGCATATTTTTCACTATTAGGCAGTGAATTTCAGCACTAATCATTGTAACTTCATGAGTATGTATATGTTCAACCAATATTTTCCCATTATAAGCTTGTTTTTAATTAATTTTTATGTCTGGCTTCATCAGAGAAGGAAGAATTGTTTTGGGGACAGGAATAAATAAAAATTAAATTTGCCATTATAGTCGTAATTTTTTAACATCTTTATTAATCACAACTGAAACATCATTTTTGATATAGTCATTGGCACACAAGCACTGCTTTTGGCTTTCTTTGATATTCTTGCTTAAAAATACAAATATTTTAAGTATGTGATCTTAACTTTCATTTCTTAGACACACATATAGAGAGTATGTGATTTTCATTTTCTTTTATAGTTACAGGAACCACACCAATCTAGATAAGTGATGCTTCTTTTACAGCGCATATTGTATTCTGTACCTGTGAAACTTGTAAACATTTCCATTTTACATTTTCCTAACAGTGCACCTTTTGAATCCATTACCTGAAATGTAAATACTGCATACCTATGCTAACAAAAGTGTGCTCCTGTTTGCTTTACTTGCATGTTCGTCCTTGTGATGTTGTTATTAGTACAGAAATTATTGTTATATGATTTTGACTAAAAAGATACAATTGTACATTCATGATACACATTGTATAAAATAACTACTTAAAACAACCATTGAATTATATTTAAGCAATAAATTCTGATCTTGTCTGAATTGTTAAATATGTGTTCACACCTAATGAAGTAGTGCCTTGAAGAACAACAGAATAACTTAACCACAGGCAGACATATTATGGTTATACAATAAATTTATGTATGATATCCACAAAACGACTATTCTGTTTCTTTTGTAATGAAGTACCTTTTTCAGTTGTGAGGCTAATTTATAATTTTCCTGGCCACAAAAAGCATTCTATGGCAACTAGTTTTCAGATGCAATTGAACAAAATAAGGTAGAAGGTAGTTCCTATAATTTACTGTCTCATAGAAGAATACACCTCTGTTGATGTTCTTCATCTCACATTGCTGCAGTCCTTACATATGGGGTAGTCCAATACCAAATTATTAGGCTGGCGTCGGTCATGGCGCTCAGAACTGACATCAGAGCGTCAGGGTACAAAAGCGCATGACCGACGTCATATCCTCAGTCTTTTTTGCCGCATGGTCCGATGCAGAAGCAGTGTTGCTCTGAAATTTTCGTGTTTTGAGTTTCAGACCGAATCCAAGTTGGCTAAGTACCCGTGGGGAATATTTTGTTTTTCTTGCCTCAGTTATTTACCGGATGTCAGAAAAGTGAATAATTGTATTTTGTGGGAAACAGATACCGCATAGGGATTATCATTCTCTGTGTATTCCTTGTTTGGGTCCTGAGGTGCTAGGTTTAATACCATAAAGCGAAGGTTAGATTGTGCTAGGCTGGTCTTGAAGCGGTGTAATTATAATATGCCGAGCACAAAGACAAAACTGTAAAACCCAGACAGGATGAGTCGTCCATTCTGGACGCCCGGTTCTTTTGAGTCTCAGGGGAGACTTTGATTTTGCAAGATGTGGCCTCTCAGGAGGCAGGTCAGGCTGAGGGGCCTCTCAGGTTACTGTTCTCCCTTCCTTCCTAAGGTGGTTAGGCCTTCTCCTTCTGTTTCTAAGGCTTCTTACAAAGGCAGGACTGGTTTGTCTTCTTCTGGTGTCAGTCCTAGTTCAGCAGGGTCTGTGCCTAAGAAGCACATGCTTAAAATGGCAGAAGATTTGATTACTCTAATTAGAGGTTCTATGCCCCCTCCTGATAAGAGGCCTAGGGTGGAGCCAGAGTTGAAAAGTTTGGATCAGGCCTCTGATGATTCAGAGTCTTCGGCTGAAGACATTCAGGGTTTCACTCCTTATTCTGATTCTGATGCAGAGGATTCCACTCCTTCTGCTTCTCCTCCAGAGGATTTTTCTTTTCAGAAACACTTCATTCTATGAGGGAGCATTTTAAGTGGGAAGGTCAGGATTTTTCTGATTCACGGAAGAGGCTTAGGGAATTTCTGTTTTTACCACAGCATAGACCCTTGACTATACCCCCTGTTTTGGATGTTGTTCAAGATGTGTTCTCAGAGGCTTCCCTTAATCCAGATTCTCTGCCTCCTGCGCCAGTTAAACCGGATAGGTATTACAGGGTGCCTGAGGCTCATAAATACCTCTATAAGAGTCCTAGGGCAGACCCAGAAACTATTAGCCAGGGACCTAAGGGTGTCAGGGCCTCTGTTGTAAAAATCCAGTTCCTCTAGATAAAGAGGCTAGAGCTTTGGATAGATGGGGTAAAAGGTGTATACCTTTTCTACTTTAGCAATGAGGGCTTTGAATTGCCAGTTTCATATGTTGAAGTATCAGAATTTTCTCCTTACTCAATTAAAATCTAAGGTGGATGCTCTGGCAGAGGGCATAGAGTGTAAAGAATTACAGGATTTGGTACATGTCTCTGAACAGGTGGGTAAGCATTCTTTACAGTGTGGTTTTGATGCTTTACAGGCCTCTTCCAGGGTGGCTGCCACTGGTTCAGTTCTTAAGGATCAGAATTTGGCAGAGCATGTTAAGACCAGGATTTTGGATGCTCCTTTACAGTCTGAAGTTTTGTTTGGTCCACCTGTGGAGTCAGTCTTGAAGAAAATGGAAGACAAGGCTAAGTCTATGCAGACTGTTAAAGATTTTTTGCAGGTGCAGCCTCCAAAGTTTAGTAGAAATTGGCCTACTAAGGGGTGGGCATATCCTTCCTCTGATTCTCAGTCTAGGGGTACATCTAGGCGTGGTAGGGGCAGAGCTCAGAGTACCTTCAGGCCTAGAACATGGAGTTCACCTGCACAATCTTCGGGTGAGGGCAGGGGCCAGTCCTTTCGTAAACAGGCCCAATGACCTGCATTTTCAGCTGCCAGATTCTTCTTGCCTGGCAGCACCTTTGGGAGGAAGGTTGGCACTCTTCAAACAAAACTGGCTTTTAATCACCCAGGACAAATTGGTATTAGACATTATAAACCAAGGTTACAAGTTTTATTTCCATACCTTGCCTCCTTTCAAAGGCATGCCAGACGTTCCTCCTCAGCAAAGGCTAGAGGCTCACAAGCAGATTTCTTTACTTCTTCAAATGGGAGCTGTACAACCGGTTCCTCTGTCAGAAGTGGGCCTAGGTTTTTATTCTCGCCTGTTTCTAGTACCAAAGGGAACACGTGGAGACCGATTTTGGATTTATCTATCCTCAACACATATCTGGACATTCCAAAGTTCAAAATGTTGACGTTACAACAGCTTTTACCTCTGTTGGGCAAAGATCACTGGATGGTAACTCTGGATCTCAAAGAGGCTTATCTTCATGTTCCCATCAGGCCCAGTTGCAGAAAGTAGGCTGGGACTTTTCATTATCAGTTCTCTGCATTGCCCTTTGGCTTATCTACTGCGCCCAGAGTGTTCACAAAGGTTCTGGCTCCAGTGATAGCCTTCTTCAGGTTAAGAGGAAAACAAATTTATCCATATTTGGACGATTGCCTGATTCTGGCTCAAGACAAGGACGAACTTCTTCATCATCTGCAGTATGTGATGGCAGTGTTAAGGTGCCTAGGGTATTCTGTGAACGAAACAAAGTCCAGTCTAGTACCCTCTCAGGACATGTGCTTTCTGGGTGTGAGACTGAATACAGCATCCCAGATGGCCTTTTTGACCCCGGACAAACAAAAGAATCTTTCTCTTTACTTCCATCAATTGTCTCTTCGGTCCAGGCTGACTGCAAGGACAGTCCTTCAAGCCTTGGGGTTCATGGCATCTTGTATTCTGGTGCTTCCCAATGCCAAACTGCATATGAGGAAGCTTCAATGGTATCCCAAAATGTATGGACACAACACTGCCAAGATCTGGACACTGTCATTCAAATAATACCTTGCATTCAAAAGGAATTTTTGTGGTGGGCTCAGGAATGTCACCTAAACAAGGACTCTCCTAACGACGGATGCCTCAGACAAAGCTTGGGGAGCACATCTCAATGGAAAATGGGTACAAGACACGTGGCCTGCCAGACTTCAACATTTGCATATCAACTTGAAGGAGATGTTAGCAGTCCAATTTGCATTGATGGCTTTCAAGTTTTACTTCTCCCAGGACAGGTGTTGATTCAAACAGACAACACAACTGTCATGTGGTACATCAACAAGCAAGGGGAACACACCCTCTTTGCAGGCAAGCAATGATTTTGTGGGAGACTGCTCTCAGTTTACAGCTAAATCTTCAGGCAAGGTTTCTAGCACAGAACTCCTTAGCAGATGTGTTGAGCAGACAGATAGTGGATCCCCACAGTGGAAATTGTATCCTCATGTATTTCGAAAGTTGACAGTGTTATGGGGAACTCCAGACATAGATCTGTTCGCTTCTCTACTAAACTACCAGATACCAAAGTTTTGCACAAAATGTTTCATCCCACAGCTTGGAAGGTGGATGCTCTATCATTCAGTTGGAGCAATCTTCACGTCTGTGCCTTTCCACCTCTGCCTCTCCTCCCAAAGGTACTCTTGAAGGTCAGACAGGACAAGCCATCCATGATTTTAATAGCTCCAGATTGGCCTCGACAACACTGGTACCCACTGCTGAGAAGTTTGGTATGGGAGCCTCCATGGCCTTGATTCCACACCTTTTGTCTCAGGAGGGCAATCACTTACTCAATGTCAAAATTCAGTCTCTGCATCTAACAGCCTGGCATATTCTGTTGTAGACCCTGGAGGGTCTCAGCTTCCACAACAAGTTTTGAATGTTATTTTGGAGGCCAGAAGGCCTAGTACAAGGAAAGTTTACGCTGATAAATGGAGGAGGTTTTTTATTTGGAGCAAAGCAAAGGACTTTGATGTTTCCAAGCCTGATTTAAGTGTTTCTCTTCAGTATCTTACTGAGTTATTGGACAAGGGTTTGTCTTTCTCCTCTATAAAGGTTCATGCTGCAGCCATTTCTGCTCACTATGACTGCGACCCTCCATTATTCTCTCATCCTTTGTTTAAGCAATTTCTTAGAGGGGCAAAGAACATAAGACCCCCACGTAGAGCTCCTACTCCTGCTTGGGATCTCAATTTTGTGTTGGAGAAACTTACTTTACAACCTTTGAGCCTGCAGCTACTGCCGAGTTGAAGTTTTTATCATGGAAGACTGCTTTTTGTTGGCCATTACCTCTGAGAAGGGTTTCTGAATTACAGGCCCTTATGGCAGTTGAGCCTTTCCTAATTTTTCATAAGGATAGGGTATCTTTGCGTACTAATCCTACCTTTATGCCTAAAGTGGTTTCTAGTGTGGCCTTAAACCAAACTATTCATTTGCCTACTTTTTATGCAAACCCCCAAAATAAAGGGGAAAAGATTTGCACACTTTGGATATTCATAGGCAGTTATTATTTGAGCAGAACTAAAGGGTTCAGGCAGTCTCAGCAGTTGTTTATTTCTTTTGCTTTGGGTTCTCAGGCCTGTTTCAAAACAAACTATTTCTAAGTGGATTGGTTTTTGTATTGCTTTCTGTTATTCCCATCATGGTAAGAGATTTCCGGGAATCAGGCTGGCCTCATTCCACTACCTACACTGCCACGCACTTTTTTTTAAGGGGTAGCTACTAAAATATTTTTGAAGCAGCTACTTGGAGTTCAGTGCATACTTTTTCTAAACATTACCACCTTCCACTTTATTCTAAATCCAGGGCTGATTTGCCACTGCTATTTTACAGGGCATTTTGGCAGCTCCACAATGCTATGATTTTGCCAACCTCCCTTTACCTCTGCTTTGGGATTCTACCGGACTGCAGCAATGTGAGATGAAGAACATAGTATAGTTTTGTACCTACCATAAATGTAGATGTTCGAATATCCACATTGCTGCCAATTCTACCTCTCCTCATCCCCTCTGCAGTTTGGAATGGTGGTGTGGTTTGGGTGGTAATTACTGTTTGTACTTGTGTTTTTTGGAATTTTCTGTTTTTTGCTTGTAGCCTCTTTTTAGGCCTTCTGACATCTGGGGCAAGAAAAGACTGAGGATATGACGTCGGTCATGTGCTTTTGTACCCTGAGCTCTGATGTCAGTTCTGAGCATGACGGACGCCAGCCTAATACTTTGGTATTCACCCGAGACGAGACAGACGATCACCCCCATATGTAAGGACTGCAGCAATGTGGATCTTCGAACATCTACATTTATGGTAGGTACAAAACTGTACTTTTCTAATGATCTTACTTACAATATGAGTTTAACCATTAATGAGATACAATTTCCTTTAAATGTTTCTCATTATTTGTTTACAGATATGTTACTTAATCTTCTATCACTTTAAGGCAGCGTTTGGAAGTACAGCTGTATCTATTGTTACTATTACAAATATTTATGTGTCTGTCTGTGTGCATATCTATATGTGTGTGTGCGCACATGTATCTCTCTCTCTCTCTTTCCTTTTGCAATCTGTTAAGTAAAACCCAGTAAATTCATACATACTTTGCCTGAACACAGATAGCGTTACAGAAAGACTTCTTAGGTATGGTGTAGGGTTGGAGTTAGATGGAGGGGTATAGTTAGTGTTAGCAAGCATTTGAAAGGATGGGCGGGGTGTTTCACCATACCCCTAAGTCCAACCCTAACCCTTTCCGCAGCACTACATGAGAAACTCAGACCCACACACACACACACACACACACACACACACACACACACACACACACACACACACACACACACACACACACACACACAAAACTAAATCTTCCTCTTACATAGCCTTTACTAATCCTAACTCATTAACACTCACACACACAATCCCATTCCCTAATGCTGAAGCTGTTGGTATATACCCCAAACCCACACTTACCTTAAACACACACACACACACATACACACACACTAGATCTTCCTTCTTTTGCATATGCAACATTCATCTGCACAAACTTTGGATGACAAATTACAACTGAAGATCTGACAGATTGAATGATAGCCATGTATATGTATATGTGTGTGTGTATATATATATATATATATATATATATATATAGATGTATAGCTAGATATAGATATACATGTGTGTGTGTGTGTGTGTGTGTGTGTGTGTATTAAATTTGGCTGACATATCCAAACATTGATATCAATAAGGCTGACAACAAAGAATCAATAATGCAAACCTTGGCATGTCACTATGCATGTGTTGAAAAATACCCTCATTATATAACAAAATAAACTTTTACTCAAAGGGGCAGCCCCTCCCCCACATCATCCCATACCCCTCTGTTAATTATATATACTAAATCTGGGATCATATAACACCAAAAAAAAGGGCCTAGTCCTTAACTCTGGGGATTGGGAACTCTTGTAACCTGTTGACCATCTTTTTAGTTGACCAAATTGGAACTATGTGAGTTCATGAACTTCTAACCATTTTTGAAATTTCTTTGGTAGTTTTAGATTTTTCCTTTACTTCTAACTGCTTTTATATTTGAAATGTTTCTGTCCCATGGAAGGCCTGCTATGTAGTCGTGTTAGCAGGTATTATATTATTAAAACATTTTTTTGTTTTTTAAATTATGTTACTTACTCTGAAAACGTGTATATTCGGTTATCCAAAGACCATTTTCTGCTTTCATGTCTGAGAACACTACTGAAGAATTATTATGCTACAACAGAGCCCTGTGCAATGTTACTGTAATCCCTAATGGGATATGCATGTAACCTCCTGCATTGATGGGTTGTGTCATGTTGCTTAACCAGTGTTTTGCTCATTCAGTTCAAATGTAGGGCTTGACATGAAATACTTATTACTTCTCAATTATTTACTTATGCAGAATAGTCTGTATTACCCTATCAAGATTATAATAAGCAGCATGTAGTGCTTGTTTTCAAGTGCTGCTGTTACATTTCTAAGGAATGCTATAGTACTCAAAGAGCAATGCCTCCCCTTCTGAAACCGATAGCCTTCCACGTCTAATAGACGTAGGCCTCTGTTTATTTTGGATAAGCTCCACTATGGCTCTAGACTGAGCAGCCAAGTGTCCTGTATTGAGTGGGACACTCCACATAGGTTCATAGATAGGTAATAGACTATTGGTCCAAGGGCCTAAGTAAGCCTAGCCAACAAAGTTCTCTGGCTTACGCCACCCAAGAAAGTTAATTTCCTAAGCCCCTGTTGAGCAGAGCCACAGAAGTGATCCCCAGGGTGTATTTCCTATTTCCCATCCATTCATCAAGATTTTTCTTGAAGAGTGCTAATGAGGAACTTTACTTGACATAGATGGGTAGCTTGTTCCAGAGTATAGGAAGTCTCTCGGACAGGAATCTATCTCTCCAGCATGTCATGTTTATTGTGGTGACAAGGTTTAAGTCCCTAGAGCATGTAGCTCGGAGGGAATGGGATTTCTTTAGGTGTAGCATGTCCAACAGCTCTGGGTTTAACATAGCTTTATATGTTAGGCAGAGATCTCCTCGGAGTAGGCTATATGCTACATAGTAAAGCTGGAGTTTTTTGAGACGGTCAGTGTAGGGCATCTGTTTGAGGTCAGTAATCCTCTTTGTGAGGTACTTCTGTGGCCATTCCAGCTGCTGCAGATGTCTTGTGAGGTACATTCCAAAAGGGACATTGTACTCAATAATGGGTCTAATGAGTGCCGAGTAGAGGGGAATAATGACCTCTTTTTTCCTGGATGAGAACCCTTTTGTGATGAGGTGTGCCACATAGAAGGATTTCCTGACTACTGTGGCGATGTGATTATCAAAGGAGAGACTACTGTCTACCTGGGTCCCAAGGTCTCATCACACATTTGGCATTAAGTAGACTGCTGTTTGAGTGGTAGTTCATGGGCACAGAGTTTTTACCAAAGGGGGTGACAATGCACTTTTTGGCACTGAGCTTGAGGCCATGCCTCTGACACCAGGCATCTGTCTCAGTGAGGCCCTTCTGTAGGATGTCCACATCATTTGGGGACTCGACTATGGCTCCTAGTTTGCAGTCATCTGTGAAATTCATTAGCTAGAGGCCTTCTGTGTTAGCCTGTACTTCAGAGAAGTAGATACCAAACAGGAGAGGTCCCAGGACAGAACCCTGTGGCACTCCACTTGTCACTGGTTTGACTTCAGATTTGGAGTCTGCAACTTTTACACTGTGGGTTCTATCAGTGAGCCAGCTGGCAACCCATCTTGTGACGTAGGGATTTATACCTAGTTTAGTGAGTTTAGCTATAATTCCAGAATGGGGGATGGTGTCTAAAGCCTTGGTGAGGTCAAGATAGGCTGTGTGAACCACCTTATCCTCATCTACAGCTTTGGTTACTGTCTCAAAGAAGTCAGGTTCAGAAGGCATGGTCTGCCTTTCACAAACCCGAACTGAGTGGGGTCCAGAGTTTGGAGGTTACCAATGTCTTTGTTTATGAGTTCCATGATGATACGTTCCATGGCTTTGCAGACCAGGCTTGTCAGGCTAATAGGGGGATAGTTCCCTGGATCAGTGGTGGTTCCCCCTTTGTGGAGTGGGATAACTGTTGCTGTGCACCATTCAGTGGGTACGAAGCCTGATGTGAGACTATGATTGAACATGGTGCTTAGGTGGGGAGCCAGTTTGTTCTGAAGTTCATGTAAAATGCAGCCTGGGATGTTGTCCAGTCCCATGGATGCTGTGTTTTTGGTTTTAGAGAGTGCAGCTTTTACCTGAATAGATGTGATTACAGGGACTCTGCATTCTTCCTATATAGATATGAGCCCTTTAGGGGTTGAGAGGGGGGGTAAAGTTAGTACTGAACCTATCTGCCAGGATGTTGGCAATATCAGTTGGTTCTGTAATTTTCGTGCCGTTGGCCTGTAACTCAGAGCAGATCTGGGTGTTGCAATTAAGATTCTTGACATAGCTATAGAATGCTTTGTGGTTTCACTTAGAATTAGTGGCAATTTTGTTTTTGTAGCTAGCTTTGGAGGATCTTATAAGGGATCTCAGCTTTTTACTGAGGCTGACCAGGGAGCTCCTCCACTCATGGGATTTTACTGTCTTTTGCAACAGTTTCTTCTTTCTGTTGTAGAGTTCGTTTATGGCAGGAGACCAGCAGATTGGCTTCCTTTTTTTGGAGGGTAGCGTCTTGGTTCTGTTTTGGATAGCATGATCCATGCACTTGTGTAAGTGCTTATAGAGTGCATTTGTGAAGGAATCATCAGTCGTAACTGTATTGTCCATCTGCATGGTGTCATGAAGTTCACCACTTCTGTCTTAAGAAGCATGAAGTTGGCTTGGAGAAATTTATTACCATGGTTTCCTTAATGGTGGGTGGGGATGGGATGCGGATATCTAGGGAGATTAGCTTATGTTTGGATCTGACCAACGAGGAGTTGACTTCAGGCATGGAACACTGGTCATTCATGTTGGTAATGACTAGGTCTAGGATATTGTTGCCCCTGGTGGGGGTGTGGATAAGTTGATCCAGGGCACTGGAATTTATGAATTCCAGAAAGCGTTGAGTGAAGGAGTTGGTACATGAGTAGTTTTCCCAGTTAATGGTGGGGTAGTTGAAATTGCCCATTATTAGGGTGTTTGGTTGAACCCTAATATTTTCCAGTATATCAAGAAAAGAGGAGTGTGAATCCTGGGGCATGGTGGGGGATCTGTAGCAAGCAACAATTTGGATTACAGTTTTCCCAGAGTTACTTGGATAACCTCAGATGCATTATGCTGTGCAACTAGCCTGGAGGTGTGAATATCCTTAATGAATATGGACACACCTCCGCCTTTGGTGTTCTGGTCCAGGTTAGATGGCTGAAAAGTGTGGTATGAGTTATAGCCTGGTAATGCAGGGGTGCTCTCTAGAGCCTTGAACCAGGTCTCAGTCACTGCACAGATATCGATGTTCTCCATTTTAAGAAGTGCCTCGAGTGAGTGCATTTTGAGATTTAGACTTCTAGCATTGAGTAGCATTACCCTCAGTTTTTGCTTGCCTGTTCCTGTTACAGTGGTGAATTTGTCATTTGAACCTTGCCTAAAAAAGGCACTATAGGGGCGGCAAGAACCTTAGCCAGTATCCGGAATCCCAGGGGCAACAGGTGCAGGCCATCTCTGGCAAAGCATCAAGGTCTGTCGACCATGTCATCCCAGGCAGATAGATACTGGATCTCCTTAGAATGACACCAGAAGCTTAGCCATTTGTTGAAGTCAATCATTTTGTCCTTGTATTCCAGTATCATTCTGGGCGATGGCAGGATGCTACTCAGAGCTAGGGTGATACCTGCCTGGGCTACAAGATTGGAGAACTCTTCCATGTCTCTTTTCATGTAGTCCAGGGAGGTACGTCTCAGGTCGTTCACACCAACATGGACAATGACATAGTCATATTTGTACTTTTTGTGGAGTGACCTGAGTGCGTGGGTTATGTGGCGGATCCCGGCACATGACAGGCAGCTGACAGTAACCTTCTCCTTGTTTAGCCTGGTGAGTGGGACATCAGTGCGCCTGACTATAGAGTAACTATGACTAGTGTGTTGGGTATGTTGGTTTGCCTTATGGGCTGTGGTTTATTGGCACACTGAGACTGTGGGCTATGTATCATTTGGGTTGTGTTGGGGGGGTGGAGATTGCTTGCGTTTCTGCTTTGGAGGTATCTGTTGCTTGAGCAGATTATTATTCAGAGCCTCTGCAAATGTTTTTGTGTTTCTATGTGTGGATTTTGGTGGTGTAGGTTTAGTGGGACTATGTGATGAGTGTGGTGTGGTGCAAGTGTTTACCTTCACCTCTTGACTGTCAAGTTCAGTCTTGGTTGGAGAGAGCTTTACCTCCAGTTTGGCTAGATAAGTGCATCTCTCACAGGTTGTGGTGTTGGGTGGTAGGAGGAGAGGGTTGTCTGTGTACATGAGGCAATTGCTACATTGCATCAAGATGCCCAGATTCATCAGATAGACAGGAGAGAACACTGGGAGATGACCCTTGGACATGCCTGAATAAAAAACTACTTTCCTCTAGACAAGTGAGGAAAGTGAGTTTAAGAGCTGTTTTTCTCTAAGCAAGTGAGGAAAGTAAGTACAAAAGCTGTTTTCCTCTAGGTAAAGAGGAAGATTGGGTGCTGTAGTAATCTGTAGCTTATTTAGTGCTAACAACAAGTTCTGAACAAGTGCTGAGCACGAATAAGCAAATTCAAGTGCTAAAACTAAGAATCTGGATCTGGATCTTGTGGTAGATAGGCTACATAGAGCTTACCACTCCCACTGATAAGCTAGAATGCTTCCCTCCAACACAGAAAGGCTTGGGGGGCTCAGAAGCTTACAGACAGTCCTGGATACAGCAAATCTGTATCTGGACTATACTAGTTACAGGAAAGGTGGGGAAACAAGCTCAAACATGGGCTTTTAAACCAGAACATTGAAAGAGATGGAAAAACTACAATTTCTGAGCTGGAATCCACTCTTGTGTTAGATAGGCTACCTAGTGCTTACCACTCCCACTGACAAAGTAAAAGTCTTCCCTCCAACACAGAAAGGCTTGGGGGGCTCTGAAGCTTACAATCAGTCCTGGATACAACAAATCTGTATCTGGACTAGACTAGTTACAGGAAAGGTGGAAAATGAGCGCAAACATGGGCTTTTAAACCAGAAGGTTGAAAGAGAGAGAAAAACTGCCCAAACAGCCAATAAACTACAATTTCTGGGCCAGAAACCACTCTTGTGGTAGCTAGGCTACCTAGTGTTTACCACTCCCACTGATAAGCTAGAAGGCTTCCCTCCAATACAGAAAGGCTTGGGGGGCTCAGAAGCTTACAAACAGTCCTGGTTACAGCAAATCTGTATCTGGAATAGACTAGTTACAGGAAAGGTAACAAGCTTAGAATTTTATTTTTTGGAAAGGGAGAAAGGAGACACAGAAGATAATTAAAAATTAAGGACATAAGTGGCTTGCCCTTCACAAATGTTCTCTCTGTATTAGGTAGAATGAGCTAACAACCCTAGACTGGAATAGAGCTGGGATAGAGCTGAACAGATGGGACTGGTAGGAGTGTCTGAAGTCAAAATCCAATCTCACTGTACTCTGTTGAGTGAGCAAATGAGATAGACCCAGGAGGAGTGGTCAAACAAATTTACAGTAGGGGCGGGCAATTCCAAAGCCACTAAGTTAATACCAGAACAAGAACAGGGGGGTGGTGGGAAACTAACTGCAGAGACAGAGAGAGACCACAGTATTCTATGAAACAATTAAATAGAAAAATAAATAACTACAGAGACACAGCCTACAATATTCACTGAAACAATTAAATACACAGAAAATAAAATGCAGTATAATCTTTAACACTGCAAGTTTGTACTTACTCAGCTAGTAATGCAGTTGATTGTAGGTATGGAGAAGAAGCCAAACAACTCAGATATTGAGCAGTAATAAATTCAAAGATATGTGATGTGACTAACACTTATAAATACAGAGAAATCCTCTAGGCTAAGAGTTTAACACTGAATATCAATGAAGTGAAACACAACAGCCCCACTAACTGCAGAGACAGAGAGAGACCACAGTATTTTATGAAGCAATTAAATAGAAAAATAAATAAATAACTATAGAGACACAGCCCACAATATTCAATGAAACAATATAAAAGTTTCTCCAACAAAAAGTAAGCTGTGAAACAGAAGGAGATTCTGCTTTTTGTTCTTCCGGTAATAAAAACAACAGAGGGACTGTAACTATGAGACCTTTTCAAAATTTTCAATGAAAAATGTTAGAGAGAAGGAAAGGAGCACAAGAGTTGACTAGAAAAATCGAGAGTACATTGGAAATTAAGTAAAGACAAGACTTCAGAGATGAACAGTAATAAAACCAGTAATTTAATGTGGGATTACAATGCAATAATTATATTTGTGAAATGTGCGGAACAAGAAATTCTGGAAATATTGGATTTTTCAAGAATTTGTTGGACTGTTCTCATTAATGTATGTATGGAAAAATGGTAAGAAGGTAAGAAGAGAGAACTGCAAGTAAAAAAAAAAAAATTCTTACATAGTACCAATTTAATTGTAAACAGGTGCTGCTGTTTTTTTTCTCCCTACTTCTCTCTCTCTGCCCTTGTTCAGTTTTAAGAAATATAGACACAAAAAATTAATGTGCTTTTTCTCATTTTTGCATGGGGAGATGACTGGATTAAAGACCTTAGATTGATTTAGTAACATGTTTTTCCAGAGAACAAGTTAATGAAAAAGAACAAGGAATATTATGAGGCTTTTTTCCAACAAATACATGTATGCTCAGTAACAATTCTGCATCTAGTCATGTTTCCATGGAAATAATCTGATAAAGAGAAACTGGCTAGTCTGGTGGAGAGTGATTTGCTAAGTAAAAAAAAAAAGAAAACTAAAGAGAATTTGGCTAGGCGATAATATTCTCTGAAAGCATTCAGGGGCTTTCCCAATGTACTTTTTTCCCTATTAGGAGGGTAAAACTTCAATATTTGAAGGTGTACATAGTTTGCTGTGTTAGTATTAAGTTAATAGGTTTTAGGAGGGTATTGGGGGTGTGTTTGTTTTTTTGTTTGAGGCCTTTCAATAAAATAAAATGTTTTATAATATGTGACATAGGCTTAAATTTATATGACAAGAAACAACTGTATAAAAGTTCAACCTGTCAAACAGTGTATACATGTAACACAAAAGCTGGAACTAGGCATTTAATAAAAAAGGTGTTATACATAAAATGTGGTAATAATAACTTTTTAATACAATGATGCTTTCTTTAATATCTTTAAATGTAAATGGCCTCACAGATAAATAAAAACAGGAAAGAGTAGTGAACAATATTAAAAAGTATCGAATGCAAATAGTTATGTTACAGGAGACACACTTAGAAAGAACTGAACATGTGAATTTGATAAAGAAAGGTTTTTGGGATGGTTATTCAGTGGAATTCCTGGGACAAAGGTATAGAAAAGTACTTATATTAATTGCAAGAGCTCCAATAGTGATAGAGGAAGATAAAAAAAATATAATAATGGCAGATTTCTAGTGCTAAGGGGCTAGTGGCAAGGGAAGATTACACTGGCATGTAATTACATTCCAACTAAAACTGTTATAATGGAGCTTAAGAAAATTCTGGGAGAAATAATCAGTTTTCAGCAAGGAATATTACTTATAGGTGGGGACAGAATTTGATTGCAGCAGTGATGATGTGTCTGGGGGGTCCAGAAGGGAAAATATAACAAAGATAGGTAAATTTCTGAAGAAATTTATGAGAATATTTGTCATGAAAGATGTGAATTCAGTAATAGGAGTTTACAGTGAATTTACTTATTATGCCCCAAGATATAAAAACTGGGCTAGGCTAGACAGAATTTACATTTCATAGGAACATGTGCATTTAATTGAAAGTCCTAATACCCACTCAATAACTATTTCAGATCATGCACCAATAATAGCTAAAATAAAAACACAGGGTAATGAAATAAAAATGAGTCATTGGAGCTTTCCCACCCATCTGTTGAAAAAAGAGGAATTTAAGGAATGGGTAGTGGAAATTATTCAGGAGCTGTTAGAGAAGACATAAACTTCTTCTGAAAATACAGATAGGGAGTTTAGAAATAGGGTGGAAATAAAAGAAAGAGAGAAAGAGCTATGGTACGTAACAAGAATTATTTAGGGAAATTGACAAATGTTAAAGTAGTGCAGAAAAAGGGAAATTGCATAGAACAAGAGGATCTACTGCAGAATGCTAGGCAGAAAATAAAGGATTGCCTCAATAATAGGCACAAGCTTAGAAAGATTGCTGTTAAGCAACTGTTTTTTGATAATAACACTAGAGCACAAAAACTTTTAGTACAATGACTCAGGCAACAGAAAGTAGAAGGGGCTGTCACAAAATTTAGGTAACTTATAACAAAGAAGATAACAAGATATCCTGTAGAGGTATTAGAAATATTTCAGAAATTCTATGAGGGTCTCTATAAAGTAGAGAAATTTGAAAATCAAGAAAAGATACAAATGGAAATGTTTATGGAAGAATTAAATATGCCAAGGTTAGAGGCAGATGAGGCTCAATTACTAACAGTTAGGATAGGATGAGATGAGATAAAAATTGTGATACATACCAATCTACAGGAAGGTCCTCAGGAATAGATGGTATTCCTGTGGAAGTTTGGAAGCTAGGAATGAAAAAACTGATAAACATCTGGAAGGTTTTGTTTAATAGTATCTTAAAAGGAGGAGAAGTACCACCACCGTGGAAGAAAGCAGTGGTAGTTGCAATACCTAAAGAAGGTAAAGCTCCATCACTTCATACAGGCCCATTTCAACGCTAAACCACAATTATAAAATATTCATATCTATAATGGGTAAAAGAATGGCAAAAGTAATGCCAAAACTGATAGATATGGATCAACGTGTTTTTTTTTTGGAGGGGAGGCAAGCATTTGACAACATTAACAGAACACTGATGATCAAGAGGGAAGCAGAATTTAAGAAAATACCATTGTTGTTGGTGGGTCTTGATGCAAACAAAATATTAGACAAAGTAAGATGCGACTTTATGAGCAGGGCAATGGAAACATTTGCATTTTCTGAAAAAAATTATAAGGTTGATTAAAATATATGAGGGATCTGAGGTGAAAATTAAAGTGGGTGGGGTCCTCTCTGATAATTTTCGCTTGAGTAGAGGAACCAGGCCGGGGTATCCTCTTTCCCCTTTATTATTTGCATTAGATTTAGAACCATTGGCAAAGAAAATAAAGATTCAGAAATTCAAGGATATATTTGGTATGGTAGTCAAGAAAAGTTAGCTTTATTTGCAGATGATATTATTTTGTACCTGACAAAACAAGAAAAAGACATTACAGTGTTGTGAAACATTTTGAGACTGTTTCAGATCTTTTCGGTATACAAAATTAATGAAGCTAAAACAAAGGCAATAGAGGTAAATTATGTATCCACAAATTAACGGGTTCAGGAATACCTATATTTATGGGACGTGATAAAATGAAATATTTAGGAGTATGGATTAAAAATTATTCTAGTATGGCAGCTAAGGATATGTGGGAAGAGACTAAACCAAAGATAATACAAAAACTGACAAAATGGAAGCTTTGTTATATGGATATGGATATTAAGATACAAGCAGTTAAAATGTTTTTAGTCCCTTTTGTCTTATACACAGGTCAGGCATATTTTTATCAATCAGAGGAGAAGTTGTGGGTAGCAATTAATAAAGAGCTGAAGGATTTTGTCGGGGAGTGGGAGCAAGAGTCAAGTGGGATAAGCTGATTCTTCCAGTAGGCAAGGGCAAATTGGGATTACCTTATTTGAAGGGGTATTTCAGAGCTACACAGTTAAGACTCCTATCCATAGCACAAGAAGAAAACTATAACTCAAAGTGGAAAGGGATGATGATGAAACATGGGGGAAGCTCAAGAAACAAGGACAGACTGGTATTTTGGATGCAGGCCTTTAACAGTAACAATAATCATGCAGAATATTATATCCATAAAGAAGCATAAAGTATACTAAGAACTAAACCAGTATGGGAGTGGAGAAAGGAGATTGTGCCAATAGGGGTGACTGCAATTAGGGATACAGACAATAGGCAAGAGGAGGCCAGAATTTATGGGAGAAAACTGGCAAAGGAACCAAGGTATTGGGAGCAAATAACTACAGAAGGAAAGATGATAGAATGGGAAGATGCTAAGAATTTATTTGGACTGCAGGTTAGAGATTGCCTTCCCTATCAGGGATAGATATCAGAGTATAGGCAAAGAGAAATAAATAGATGGGTCCTAAATGAAAGACCAACACTGGTAGAGTTTTTAATAGAATCTAGAACAGAAGCTGCCATTAAAAAAACAATAATTAGCAGAGCATATAAAATATTGCATGATAACTATAAGAATCAACCAGATTAGGTTAGAAAGGATTGGGAAGAGATAGTCGATAAGCAAGTGACAAAGAACCAATGGGAGGATATATGTATGTTTTCCAAATATGTAACAAAATCTAGAAGACTTAGAATTTTTGCCTGGAAGTGTTTACATAGATATTTTTGGGTCTGTATTAGATAATCGAACTTTCAAAAGGTCAACTGTCATATGGTCGACACCATATGATCAAATTTTTGAAAGTTTGAACGTTTTAACAGAGATCTCCGTACAGCGCGGAATGGGAAGATTTCCCTTTTCTGCACTGTAGTGCGATATCAGAGTTGGTATATTTAAAGAGCAGGGTGAGTGGGGGTGCAGGGGTGCTTGCTCCATTCTTAAAATGTTCAGGTAGGTTATTTGTGTAGTTTTTTTTTAATTAGATTTTCAAACTTTTAAAAGATCGATCATATGGTGTCAACTATATGACAGTCGAACTTTTGAAAGTTTGATTATCTAATATAGACCCAATATTTTTATACCACAAGGAGACTCCAGAGAATTTTTCCTCAGGCAGACTGTAAATGTTGGAGGTGTGAAGGGGAAGAAAGAGATAATTGGGAGCATATTTTTTGGGAGTGCAGTGAGCTGGTGGGCTTTAAGAATTCCTTGCAGGGTGCACTATCAGAGATGTTGGATGGGCATATTGTTCTGACAAGGGGGATGATTTTTCTGAGCTATGATACAGAATTGGAATTGTCTAGACATGGTAAAGCCTTGCTTTGTTTAATAATGGTAGCTGCCAAAAAAGGAGTTACTAGAAAATGGAAATCAAAATCTAAACCAACTATACTGGAAGTAGTGAATATAGTAACAGAGATAAAACAACTGGACTTCAGATCTTTAGAAATGGGTAGGAGCAAATTACATAGGAAAAATGGGAATTGTGGGAACAATACATATAAGAGAGGAATGAGGTCTAAAAGGCGGCAGGACTTAAATGAGCTATATAATGTTTGAATGAGAAAGATTGGGTAGATTATAAGTGATGTATAATGTTTGCAACTGGGAGTTTGCCAGTATGGTTTGCAATGTAAAATGCTTGCAACTAGGATTGTGTCAGTGTGGTTTGTTTACATTTATATAAAGATATGATGGCCTATGTATTAAGCGATGGTCCAATAAAGATGTTTCTTGTTTAAAAAAAGGCAGTAATTGAATAATTTATATAATATTGCTTAGGTTATATGATTATATAGCAATATATGTGAAGTATAATGCTTGTCATGTTAATATAGGTTGATTACTTTTATATGAATGTAAATTTCTCTGTGTTACAAGTGATACTTCAATAAAAGTGTTTGAAGAAAATAAAAAGCAGTGAGAGAAAAACCTATGCATAGAATTTGCCTGGGGATAGAAAATGTTTTCAGCATGTGGTCTGACAATACCTCTTAGCACAAGAAATCTGGACAAAGGCAAAAAATAATGGTGGGACAACAGTAAAAAAAAAAATAGGGGCAGATCTTAAATATTGCACTTTTAAACTTAGAAAATTTGTAGAATAATAGGTTTTGCATTGACATCCATTTTCTGAAGGATATGAACACTGAATCCATACTTCTCAACCATACTAAATTCCTCAGTATTTACCAGTTTTGATGGCAAAATAACAGGGTGCCACAAATTCCTGAGTAGCCCCTTTTATTCCCAGTTTTTTTTTTATTTTCATTTTTATTTTTTATACAACTTTAAATTTATGGCTGCCATCACCAACCTACAGGGGTGTGCTTGATGACAACAGCTTTGTGTGACAGACTGCCTGTTGGATTGGATATTTGAACTGTTTTGGAGGGAAATGTGCACTGTTGCTCGTTTGTAAGGGTTGCTTCCAGGAGATTGCTGTGCCTCTAAGTAAGAAACGGACTGTTTATTTTCAAATTGTGTATGTAAAAGTCCGTATTCAGTATTTCAGCTGCTGCTCTGTGCAAGTCTGTAGTAGAGGATTGCTTTGCTGCTCTGTCTCCTCTGTGTAAGTCCATAGCAGATTGCAAGCCTGTATTCAGTATAAGCAATTATTTTCAAATAGTGTGGTTGTCCATATTCATTACAGAGTAATTGCTGCTGCTCTAAGTAATGTTTATGTTGTGTTTTTGCTCGCACAAGCAATGTTTTCAGTTGCTAAGTCCATATTGTGTGTGTGGTCCGTATTCAAGGAGTCAGTACAGAACAATTACTGCTGCTCTAATTGCAAGTCTAGTTTATTTTCATCTCTAATCTTTTAGATAGAAAAGTCTGGTTTATTTTAATTCAGAAGATAGAGTCAGTACAAACAATTGCTGCTGCTCAAGTCCAGTTTATTTCTTTTTCACTTGCTAAGTCTGTATTGTGTGTGGTCCATATTCAAGGGGTCAGTACAGAACAATTGCTGCTGCTCTAATTGCAGGTCCTTTTATTTCCTTTTTTTTTTACATGTGTTTGCAAGTCCGGTTTATAGGAGTCAGTACAGAAATGCTATTTCTTTTTGTTTTGTGGTGTTTGCAAGCTTCCGGTTTATAGGAGTTAGTAAGGAAATGCTGCTGCTCTAATTGCAGGATAGGTTTATTTCTTTTTTTTTGTGTGTGTGTGTATGTGCGCATATGTTTGTAAGTCCAGTTTACTTTCTAGATAGGAGTCAGTATGGAAATGCTGCTATACTGCTGCTCTAACAAGTCTGGTTTATAGCAGTCAGTACAGTCATGTGTGTATGGGGGGGGGGGGGCGTTTGGGCTTGTCAGGCACTTCTCTGATAAAAAAAAAGCTCTCAAAAAGTACCCTCACTAAGAAATCAATTTTAATTTAGTCATATATCATTTATGCATTAGCACTAATGCTGTTCAGATTAAAAGAAGATTATGTATTAACTGAAGTTACAAAATATCCTTGCATATATGTGTTGTGCAAAGATATCTATATTTTTTACCTGTCATTTTAATTAATATTATTAGTAATTACTATTTTGTTACTTTTTGAATATATAGTTCCAGCAAAAGTGATCATGAATCTCAGGACACATTTAAAGTAAATATGTATTTGTTAGAAAGTAATAGTCCACCCATTATAGCAAGATGTACAGTATCTGTTTTAAAATGGCTTTTGCGGCTAAATTATTTATAAGTCACACTAGATGCTAATTTGATCACATTACACATTCAGTTATGCTGAACAATTGTTATTTCCTTATGCTGCAATCTGTCAAATGAGAATATCATTTGACATCTCCACAGCTTGGAGATTTTACAAATCCACTTAACTTTGCATTAAAATAACTTGCATTCAGTGATGAAATCTTCTCTCATTTATCTGAAGAACAGTTTAGCATTGATGGTAAAAGCTGTGAACAGTCATAGGTTTGATTCTGTCAGCCACCATCTTTGTATTGTGCAACTGAGTAAATCAATTAAGCAGAGCATTTCAAAAAGCAGTGTGCCCAGTGGGCTTATTTGATTAATGCACAAAACTTTAGGTGAATTACTTCAAATGAATTTCCGTTATAAAACTCAATTACTTATCACTTTTAATTTATCCTTTCAGCATTTTCTGAGGTTGTCTTCTGCTCTGGAAGTCTTCACAGGTGCAGCTACAGTATGTTCACAGCATATAGTCACTGCTTCTTGCAAAATAACTTGTGCCTGGACTATAGCATTAAGTACAGACTGTTCTTACTGGAAGGTGTGTGCACATGGCTATCCAAGGCAGATTCATATATCTCAGATCCCCTCTACACCATTTGATGACGCTGTGTTTTTTGCTGTCATGCTGTGACCATTCTCCCTGTCCCATACTGACAGCAGCTGTGGTGGGCATGTTGTATTTGCCAGCCTTCTTACAGCACTGTGCTGAAGGCTTAGTGTTGTGCACATCTTGTCTCTCTCTTTCTCTTTCTCCTCTCCCTCTATACACACAGCCATGCCTTGATCTACATACACAGACCATGGATTACCCTATTAACACCTTGTAGTCTGTACACACAGGCCACAGTAGGACTACTGATGGCTCAACTTCCTTTCGTGCCCATTTGCTTTGTTATTTATGCTGAGCCCCCATCCCAGCATGTGTGTGTGTGTAAGTGCCCCCACCATAGGTACAAGGAGCAAAAGCCTGAATTCCCTACCCACACCACCACTTGTGTTCAATGTTTGAAATGTTTGGCTCTTTGGTCTGTTCCTCTTAAAATTTGTGGCTTTTTAGCACATTAGTGAGAACAACTTCTTCTTCTTCTTTCGGCTGCCCCCGTTAGGGGTCGCCACAGCGGATCATCTGTTTCCATTTCTTCCTGTCCTCTGCATCTTGCTCTGTCACACCAACCACCTGCATGTCCTCTTTCACCACATCCATAAACCTTATCTTAGGCCTTCCTCTTTTCCTGTTACCTGGCAGCTTCATCCTTAATATCTTTTTTCCAATATACTCTGCATCCCTCCGCAGCACATGTCCAAACCAACGTAATCTTGCCTCTCTGGCTTTGTCTCCAAACCTTCCAACCTGGGCTGACCCTCTATTATACTTATTCCTAATCCTATCCACCCTTGTCACACCCAGTGCAATCTTAACATCTTTAACTCTGCCACGTCCAGCTCTGACTCCTGTCTTTTTGTCAGTGTCACTGTCTCCAACCCATATAACATAGATGGTCTCTCTACCCTCTTGTAGACCTTCCCTTTCACTCTTACTGGTACTCCTCTGTCACAAATCACTCCTGACACTCTTCTCCACCCACTCCATCCTGCCTGTACTCTCTTCTTCACCTCTCTTCCACACTCACCATTACTCTGAACTGTTGATCCCAAGTATTTAAACTCATCCACCTTCGTCACCTCTACTCCCTGCATCATCACCATTCCTCTATCCTCCCTCTCATTCACACACATATATTCTGTTTTAGTCCTGCTGATCTTCATTCCTCTTCTCTCTAGAGCAGATCTCCACCTCTCCAGGGTCTCCTCCACCTGTTCCCTACTCTCACTACAGATCACAATGTCATCTGCAAACATCATAGTCCACGGGAACTCCTGTCTGATCTCGTCTGTCAACCTGTCCATCACCATTGCAAATAAGAAAAGGCTCAGAGCTGACCCTTGATGTAATCCCACCTCCACCTCCACCTTAAACGCATCCGTCACTCCCACCGCAGACCTCACTGCTGTCACACTACCCTTGTACATGTCCTGTACCACTCTTACATATTTCTCTGATACTCCCGACTACCTCATACAATACCACAACTCCTCTCTAGGCACCCTGTCATATGCTGAATTCACTAAATAGTGATAGCCATTTAGGTTTGTCTTCCTATCTTTCAGGAAAAACATGGTAACACAAAACATTTTATTCTAGCAACTTTTCTAAGATTATACAAACTGTGTTTAAATTGTGTCCCTGGTTTTGGGCCTTTGCCTCCCCCCCCCCCCAATAAATTTGGGCTTTTCCAGATTTCTTGTGCTGCATAGTTCTTTAGGGGGAGAGAAGTTTAATGCTGCTTATGCAAGTCTGTTTCTGTGGTTAATAGTACAACAGATATAATACTTGCTTTTGATACAGAAGGCTGTGGGTTCTACTCCCCAGGTATGTAGATGGATTGCTGATACTGTGGATGCTGTAGTGCTGAGAATGTCCTCTTTGGTTGAGATACCTAGTAACTATGAACTTATCAGTTTGCTTTCCATTCCCTATTGCAATATTACTAGCTTATCATTTTTTAATGCAACAGGCACTTTATTTGTAGATGAAACCATGAAATATAGAGTTGTTTACTAGCAGCAACCTCTTCATTAGTTACAGATCTCTTTAATTGCGGAATTATTTAGATGACTTTTATGTCTGCAGAGACTGTGCATATTTACTAATACTTGTGGACTGTAGAAGTTTGAGAAGATTTTTATGATGGAAATGTTCTGAATTGGGCAGTTTTGTCATTACTGGTTCATGCATTTTGTTTCATTGCTTACTGAAAAAATGTTCAAGACAATATAGTTAAAACACGCTCTAACAAGTGTGCTGTATTATTCAGGGAATCAAAGAACAGATGTATGTTTCATGTGCAAGGGGCCTATGATTTGAAAACAGCCCAAAGGTAATGTTTATCCGGCACTGGCCAGATGCATTTTCTTTGAATGTGGGTTTCAATGCTGTTTCAATGAATGTGAGTTGACTTTCAAGGACAGAGAAGTTTTAATGCTAAGTCTATTTTCATTGTGAGACTGTATTGCTTTGTTTAGTAGATGTCTATTATGGTTTGTGCTATAAAATGTAAAGTAAAACTTTTAAATGAAATCCAAATAATAATTATAGAAGTAAAGCAGTATGTACAACAATGTTTATTGTAAATGGGGCAATATAGCCAAGTAATGGGACATTGGAATGGCTGCAGGGGGAGGGCTGTGTATGGGCAGACCCCATTCAACCATGATTTTGTGAGGGGGGGGGGGCAAACTCAAAGACATTCCCGGGCTGCACAAACTCTAGCTATGCCACTGATCAGTAGGCCATGCAGAATTGACTTTTGAAGGTCTTAGCAAACTATAATATTATTTTGCTGAGATTAGAATATTGCCTACCATTAAATGTCCTACTTTTACCAAACAACCCACATACTGCAAGTCACCAAAAACAAAATCCTAAGGTTCATCATCTCCTTTCCCAGTGATCATCATTGATACACATTTAAAAAATGGTTAACATTTACTACCCGGGCCTGAGACCATATTTTGGTGGTCTATTCTTCAGTTTGCATTTGAAAGTCAGTATCCCACAATTCCATTGAAGTGGGTGGGTTTACATAATTGTGTATGCAAATGTTATGTTAATCAGCATACATATTTGTACCTATTTTTCATGGGCTTTTGTCCAGATTTTTGATGTTTTCAGGTTGAGAGGTATGACCGAATCTCAAATGTCTGTCATTATTTAGTGACTTCAATCCTTAATAATCCCCCCCCCCCAAAAAAAACAGTTTTATGAGGAATTACCAAAAATATGAGGCAAAAAAAATCTGGACAGTTGAGAGCTATGCAGTGACTGTGTACCAAACCACCTAAGGGAAAACTTAAAGGATCTACTGAAAGCACTGAGATTTGCTTTATCACTTAAGTCTTGAGTGGGATGGTTTTGGTAGTGCTGCTGGAAGCTATAACTTTGGACTTGTACTGCTCAGATAGGAGTAAGGCTTTTCTGTAAAACTTAGTGTCAGCATTTGGTTATTTTTTTATTCACTTTACTTTTCTTATTTTATGTATTGCCCGGTCCCTGATCTTGACTTCAATTTTATCTCTGTCCCTTTCAATCCTTCTTAAAACTGGTGACTTTTGGATAAAAGATTGTGAATTACACTTTGACAAATTAGAATTATAAACTTCTGTTACGTCAGAGAATGTATATTAAGTCACATTCTCTTATTCTATCAATGTTTCGATGCAATAGTAGAAATATTTTGTGTTCCTTAGTAATTCTGGATATGTCCCAGATTCTGCTCAGATTTGTCCAGGCTCCATGGAGATGGTGTGTTTTTGTGCAGTGCAAAAATAGGGTTTTTCCACATTTTGTCACACATTGCTAGGGTCTGTGTTCCACATTGTTCTTAAGAGGTTGAGACCTATGGCTCTCTCCACAATTTTACACTAAACACTTGGTATGATGCGAGTAAGGTCTGATGTGATCCCCTCCTTTGTGAAATGGTACCACTACAGACTGATGCCATAGATTATATTTTGTTAAATCTGAATAATAGACTATTAGGTTTTCTTTCATTCTTTATAGGAAACTGCCAAGTATGTTGTGTGATTTTAAGGTACTCAAGGTTTTAATTGTATTTTAATCAGTGGTTAAGAAACCTGTACTCTTGTATCTGTAGCATTTTGATGATTGTCTTATACTGGATATCAAGGGCAATTTCAGTGAAAAGCTCTTGGCTGCACTCAGGCTCAATTAAAGGGCTCTTGTTGAGGCAGAACTAAAGCAAGGGAAGGTGGGAGTGACCAGCCACTGCCAGCTCACTCATCTAGGTAGTATGACCTACTGCACCCCTCCAGGTAGCAACTATTGGGTCAGTGTGGCTTTTACTGTACCTAAGACAGGACAGCATGCATGTACATGAAGAAGCATGGATGAGGGTCACCAAGAGTAGTGACATATATGAAACAACTAGCCACCATGAGGAAAGGTTAGGTTGGGAAGGGGATCTACTCACTCACATCCAACTCCTTCCTCAGGGGGAGTAAAGGGGCAAGTAGGAGTCTCACCCCAGACAGGGAATGATCAATCTGTAGTGGTCTGGCATTGTCCAGTAATAGAATGGGTGAACAGGCTGAGTGGATGCAGGAAGGACAGCCATCAGGCAGATTGTGTAAAACATTAAAAAGGGTATGACAATAACTGCAAGATGACAGGTTAGGTTGAGTATTGAGGTCACTGGGAACAATGGCGATGTGCTTGTTGTACAGTAAACAGAGATTATTACAGGGTGAAAGCAAGTTGGGAAAACGTATATTGGTCAAAATTCATCTCTCTCTCAAGATCTTTAATGAACAACATTTACCAGTTTATATTGTTGGTGTTATGAATTTAGCTTAAAATCCCATGCTACAGAAAATAAACCACACATCAGAAAGAGACAAGGACAATTTGCCTTATTTGACTAAATCTATGACTGAATATGTTTAGAGGATGCTTAGAGGAAAATCAGCCATACACATTTGCTGCTACTTAACTGTATTTATTATTCATTGAATAAAAGTAAATATTATTTCTTAGTTACAAAGACTAAATTAAGTAAAATTCAGTCCATGTGTTTACTAAGTCTCCTGTGTAGGATCATGGAATCCTGTCTCAAAAATATAAATGCTTAGAGAGACGAAGTGCACACTAAACATCGTAGCGCATACACATACATCTTACAGTATTTTTTTTCTTTTTTAAACTACAAATGAACTGATAGTTATTTCAAATGGTTAAACCTAAAAGGTATTTATGTTCCTACATATTATTGATACCTGTTGATTGTTATTTGTAGTGAACAGTTGTTGGTGCATACTAATTACTGCAGAGCATACAAATATGTCAATTTACAAGATTTTAAATTGCAAATGAACTGCTGTTTATCCCCAATGCATTGTTAGTTATTTCATATGGTTAAACTTTACATATATTTGTTAGAATATGCTGTTACCTACATTACATGCTATGATACCTTGATGTTATGGCCATTGTAAATATATCCTCTCTCTCATCTTGTCTAGAGCCCTGCTCTAGTCTCTCATGGCTTAGTTCACCCACCATTTTACACATTTCCTTTTTCTTTCAGTCCGTTACCTCACCTCGGGAGTCCCATAGCTGGGGATGGATGTTCTCTGTCACTGTGTGACTCTTGTTCATCCTGATGCAATGTGCCTGGTCCTCTAAAAACTCAAGCTTGACCATAGTATGCTCCTCTATCATGTATTATGAACTATATATATATATATTTTTTTTTTTTCATCAGACAAGTGGCATGCACACAAGTCGGTCACCTAAAGATTGCCCACCCCCCAGCCCAGTATTTCAATTGCTTCTTACATTCCCCTTAAGCTTTGGCTTTTATCACAGGGAAAGTGTCAGTTAAATTGTCTAACATTGAATCTCCCTGCTCCCTCTATCTTACACCCTAAATTGCCTCCTGAATCTTAGAATTTTCTTTACTTTTATTTACAAATGAGGCTACGTCCATTCCGAACTACAGTGTCGCTGTTAACATTAACATTTCTGCTGACCTGTTGCAGTCCATTGTTGTTGATTGTTTTTCTTCAGTTTGGGTCCATCAGTGGGCCATGGTCCATATGGAAAACTTCCCATATTATCCCCCTACATAAAGGAGGAACATCAGCAAATTTCTCTAATTATCGCCCAATAGCCATACACTCTCCATTATCAAAAAGAGGCATCCATACACAAATCATGCACCGTTTATTAACTAACAAACCACTAATATTCAACATGGTTTCAGACCTGGCCATAGCACCACCACAGCTCCGGTAATCTTCACTAATACTGTTAATGTCCATAGAAACAATGGAAAATTTGTCTCCTTGATATTCATTGACCTTTCAAAAGCTTTTGACTTGGTCTCATATAACAAACTGATTAATGCATTAACAGAACTAAATCTAAGCCCAGCAACCACTGCATGGTTCCAAGACTACCTAACTAACCATCAACAAGCCATGAAATGGCAGCAAGACCTCTCTTCTCATCTGCCTGTTTCAATAGGAGTACCTCAAGGATCAATCCTGGGTCCACTACTGTTTTCCATATTTACTAACAAACTTCACATTGCAACACAGCATGTTTCTGTCATTCAGCATGCTGACAGTTCTGCACTATGTGTAGCATCATCTCTTCAACAATTAAAAAGTATAACACACGATGCTTTCTCAAAGGTGGAAACATGGCTAATTCCCAACTAATCCTAAACCCTAACAAAACTCAACTTATGATTTTTCAACCTATAATGCACACTTTATCAAACCCTAATTTCAATATTCTATCCTTAAACAATACTATCATCTCACCTGTGACCCACACTAAATTACTGGGAGTAGTCATTGACAGTAACCTAAGATTCGACATTCATATTGCACAAACAATAAAAAAGTACACAAAAAGCTGTGTACACTTTACAAAAACATATATCACTAAAAATACAAAAGTAATTATTGCACACACACAACTCATCTCAACTCTGCTCTGTGCCTCATCAGTTCTCACCAACCTAAAGAAATCTGACTTGACCAAACTACAATCATGTTATAACAAAATTTCCCAGTTTGCCACAGACTCACCATATAGGCCACACCACAGCACATCACTCAAAAACTTAACTGGCTAGGGCTTCCTCAACTTCTACTCTACAACCAACTCTACACAGCCCTCTCAATCCTAAGTCACTCAGATAAGACCCCTTCCCTCCAAAATCTCCTACTCCCTTATTCCCCTGACCGTGATCTGCATTCTAAAAATAAAACCCTACTAACTACTGTCAAATCCAGTAATTTTGCTGGTGACTCTCTCTAGTCTAACTATATAGGCAAAATCTAGAATAAAGTCCCCCTGACATAACTAATACCACTAACCCACTTCAGTTTAAAAAGATACTCAAAGCACATCTATTTAAATCTTGGCTATGCCCAAGCAACACCCCTGGATAAACAACTACTTTCTTTGATCTCGACTATTTGTCATTAGAAACATACCTCTATTTGTAATTTGAATAGAAATTAGAGTACTGTATCTATATACACTTATGTTCTCTATATTTATTCTGTTCAATATTTGTGAACACTGCCATTGCTATTACTATTTATGTAAAAGTTTTATTTTTTAGTACTTCCTATAGAGTACAAATTTACTCCTCTGCATTTATATGCAAATGTTTTTGACTTTTATGTAAATTCATGTGTTTTTCAATTACTTACAGCGTTTCTTCCGGGCCTTCACTGAAAAAGGACTTGTCCAGTCGGACTTTCCTGGTTAACAAATATAAAATAAATAAACTAAGCATTTACAAGGCATAGAGAGAATAATTGTTTATCTTTGAAAAAGACAGGTCCAGGGTTTCATTAACTCATTTAAGCCTGAGCAGCAGGAGGCTAGGAACACCTTTGTTCCCTGATATCTCCTGAGCCACAAAAAACACTTGCTTCCTGAGAGCTTGTCTCTAAAAACATCTACTGAAAACACACTTCATTAGATTTATAATAAATGATAAATACTGTGAGGTACAAACATGTACAACATGATATTTTTTTACTTGAGAACGGGCTATACACTGTCATTAATATCAAAGGCTCGTCTGTAAAGGATGATTTCATATTGCAGGTTATGGTCAAATAAAGGATCATATCTTTGTAAGTATACAAAATAGAGCCAAGATATCACAGAGGGAATTATTCATTTGTGTAGCCACTGGGGATGCACAAGCCAGTGTATTTCTTTGTGCTGGTCCCAAGCCCGGATAAATGGGGAGGGTTGCATCAGGAAGAGCATCCGGCGTAAAACTTTGCCAAATATGTGGACACCAGTAAATATTTATATACTGGATCATTCAAGGCCCGGGTTAACAACGACCACCACCAGTACTGGTAGCCAACAGGGTGCTGGTGGAAATTGGGCTACTGTTGGCCAAAGGAGGAGAAGAGGCAGAAGGCATGGCCAAAGACAGGAAGAGAGAAGAAAGGCTAGGACTGTGGTAGTGAGGGTCAGAACTTTGAATGTTGGCAATATGACTGGTATAGGGAGAGAGCTAGCCAATATGATGGACAGAAGGATGGTTGGTATATTGTGTGTGCAAGAGACCAGATGGAAGGGGAGTAAGGCTAGGTGTATCGGAGGTGGGTTCAAATTGTTTTACCATGGTGTAGATGGGAGGAGAAATGGCGTAGGAGTTATCCTGAAGGAACAGTATGCCAAGAGTGTTTTGGAGGTGAAGAGAGTGTCGGATAGAGTGATGTTTATGAAGCTGGAAATTGATGGTGTAATGATGAATGTTGTTAGTGCATACGCTCCATAAGTTGGGTGTGCGATGGATGAGAAATAAAAATTTTGGAGTGAGTTGGATGAAGTGGTGATGACTGTACCAAAGGGTGAGAGAGTGGTTATTGGAGCAGATTTCAATAGGCATGTTGGTGAAGGGAACAGAGGGGATGAGGAAGTGATGGGTAGGTATGGTGTTAAACAAAGGAATGCAGAAGGTCAGATGGTAGTGGATTTTGCGAAAAGGATGGACATGGCTGTGGTGAATACGTATTTTAACAAGAGGGAGGAGCAGAGGGTAGCATACAAGAGTGGAGGAAGATGCATACAGATGGATTATATCTTATGCAAGAGGGCCAGTCTGAAGGAGATTAGAGACTGTAAAGTCATGAGCGGGGAAAGTGTAGTTGCATTGTGTTTTTGTAGACTTAGAAAAAGCATATGACAGGGTGCCTAGAGAGGAGTTGTGGTATTGTATGAGGAAGTCGAGAGTGTCAGAGAAGTATGTAAGAGAGGTACAGGATATGTACGAGGGTAGTGTGACAGCGATGAGGTCTGCGGTGGGAGTGATGGATGTGTTTAAGGTGGAGGTGGGATTACATCAAGGATCAGCTCTGAGCCCTTTCTTATTTGCAATGGTGATGGACATGTTGACAGACGAGATCAGACAGGAGTCCCCGTGGACTATGCTTGCAGATGACATTGTGATCTGTAGTGAGAGTAGGGAACAGGTGGAAGAGACCCTGGAGAGATGGAGATATGCTCTAGAGAGAAGAGGAATGAAGGTCAGCAGGATTAAGACAGAATATATGTGTGTGAATGATAGGGAGGATAGAGGAATGGTGAGGATGCAAGGAGTAGAGGTGGTGAAGGAGGAGGAGATTAAATACTTGGGATCAGTAGTTCAGAGTAATGGTGAGTGTGGAAGAGAGGTGAAGAAGAGAGTACAGGCAGGATGGAGTGGGTGGAGAAGAGTGTCAGGAGTGATTTTTGACAGACGAGTACCAGTAAGAGTGAAAGGGAAGGCCTACAAGAGGGTAGTGAGACCAGCTATGTTATATGGGTTGGAGACAGTGGCATTGACAAAAAGGCAGGAGTTTGAGCTGGATGTGGCAGAGTTAAAGATGTTAAGATTTGTACTGGGTGTGACGAGAGTAGGAATAAGTATATTAGAGGGTCAGCCCAGGTTGGAAAGTTTGGAGACAAAGCCGGAGAGGCAAGATTACGTTGGTTTGGACATGTGCTGAGGAGGGATGCTGAGTATATTGGGAAAAAGATGTTAAGGATGAAGCTACCAGGTAACAGGAAAAGAGGAAGGCCTAAGATAAGGTTTATGGATGTGGTGATAGAGGACATGCAGGTGGTTGGTGTGACAGAGCAAGATGCAGAGGACAGGAAGAAATGGAAACAGATGATCCGCTGTGGTGACCCTTAACTGGAACAGCCGAAAGAAGATGATGATTTAAGTGATTTCCAATGATGTACAACAAGAAGGGATAGCGTACTGGTGTTTTGTGATATTGCAAATTATGCATATAATAATTTCACAGTATTTCAAAAAATATTACTCTATAAAACAATTTATGTTTGATGGCAAATACCAGTAACAATAGTGTGTGCCTTCATGTTTTGAATAAGATGACATTTGTTCACCTGCAGATGGCACAGCTTTTATGAAATTAATGCAGTTATGAAAACATAGGTAACAGATATAACTGCTTTACCAAAAGAGCATTTATATCTCAGAATATCTTCATATCCCCCACCATGTTGTAATGTTACTTTTACCACCATCCATTGTTTGAATACACCTCCCTCAACAAGACAGTATCACACTCTGCTTTTGCATTAATGTAATCATGGAAATATGCCATATTTTTCATAACTTCTTGCAAACACTCCATAACAACTCCAGCTCTGCACCTCCGATGCTGATCATGTCACTGCCATGCTTAGCAAATTATGTCAGCTTGTAGATGCCACCTTGCTGCCTTAGTACCTTTTCCAGGTCTTTAGCAATTAGACTTTGAAAACAGTGTAGTGTATACTTGTTTTGGGAGTACAAAGAAGTCTCCTGTAAAGACAAGTATACTCTTACAGGATACACAAGAACTCTGCTTACCTGAGCACTATACATTTGTAGTAAGCAGTTAAAGGGCCTAGAGTGGACCATACATTTTCTGCTAAAAAAAGTACTGTTCTCATTTCACAGTATTTTGTGATTCAGGGATATATTAGCTACAATGAGGAAAGACCTCATTAGAGACCAATTTACATGTCTCTAAATTACAGTTACTACCTTAATGTGCAGATCACTGCTGATCAGCACCTCGTGGTAATTAACTGTTGCAGATGTATCATCACACAGACATAGGAATCTGCCCCCTCCCCCCACCACCACCACCACTAATCACTCTCCAACACATGTAAGTGCACCTTACAGAATGTAAAGGACAGAATTCAGAAACATCACTTTTAAGGCTTCTTAAGGGCCAAATAACCTAGATGAAGTTAACACAATAAGGCCCTAATAGAGTTGAACTGTGGAGAAGGAATGATGTTGCATGTTGGAAGTCAGAATAAGTGGGCAATTTGTTGGCAAAAACACAACTGGTCAAGTAATGATGAGACTATTCTGTGACAGCATGAATCAATGAGTCCAGCAGCGTGTATCTGTTTTATATAGTATTGTTAATAAAGTTTTCAAAGTTCAGATTTGTGTCAATGGTGATAATAGTTTGTTGGATGGATGGTAGATATAATGGTCATATTGATAGTTTATTGAGAAATCCATCCAGGGGATTTCTTGCAGGTAGGAGAAGAGGAGGTTTTTAGTCTTTTTGGGGTTTAGGAGGCAGCATCTATGTGTGAACCATTGCTCAACTGTATTGAATACTTGTTGGTGTGATAGAGTAGTTCAGAGGAGGAGGGCTGAGCAAATGAGTGTAGAGTCATCTGATCCACCACTTAATAGAGGATGCATCTAGTGGATGTATCTTGTGACATTGTTTAGTATATTGATGATTTATTGTGATTTACCATGTCAAATGCTTTAATGAAAAGGTCAGAAAAACAGAAGAGAGAGTTTGTGTTTAGGTTACAGTCATTTCAGAAGGAAAAGGCAGAAGGAAAGCTAGTTGTGGCTGGTCTAATGTGTCTAAGACAATTGGCTAGTAGGCTATTATGTTATTAGATAAGTAAAGCAATTGCAATTGTTTGTTTTTTCCATTTTCTTTGCATGATGTGAGAAGATGTGAGAGAAGGGCAATGGGAAGGAGAGGAGAGGGTTGTATTCCTCCTGAAGAGGGTAGGGCTTGGGATATTTTTTTATAAACTGGGAATATAACTTTCAGAAATAGTCCTATTGATTAGGATAGAAAGTGAAGTTGTTAGGAGATAGTTGACTGGCTAATGTTTGTATAGCATCAGGCTGCCTAGAATAATGGTTCTTTGGGGTAGGGTTTTTGGAAAGCAGCCAGAGTATATTTTCCAGGTAGGTATATTATTTCTGGAGGCAGATATATACAAATATTAAGGCGAGCAGTTCTAGATGAGGGGTGAGAAGGTACTTTGAGGGGGAGGGAGAGGGGGAGTTGTTGAGGGGTCTGGGTGAGGGTTGTGATCAACCATCCCTGCAAAGAGTAGAGTAGTTAGATATAGTATAGCTCTTTGGGTGAACCTGTATAGTATAGATATTTTTGGCAGTTGTTGAATTGTTACTTTTGTATGTAGAGTTCTATGACATTTTTAAGCAGTGTAATTAGATGAGGATGTGTAAGATGTACATTACCTGGCAAAGGGTGTGTGTATGTAGAGTGGTTACTTTTTGGATAGTTTAGGTTTGGGTCAAGTGGAGGATCATTTGAGGTGATAAGATGAGATGTAAGGATTAAAGAGATAGTAGTGAGAGACTTTCTTGGTAGATGAATAATAATATGAAAGGAATGAGGAGAGTGGAGATTAGAAGGAAGGAAGGATAGGGAGAGGAGAGGAGAAGGAAGGAAGTTAGAGGTGAGGAGGAGTGTTAGCATAGAGAAAAGGAAGAAAGGGAGGTTAAAGAAGAGAATAAATGATATCACATGGGATAATTAGAGATAGAAGAGTAGAGACTCAGAGGTGTGTTTATAAGCTAAAGTGGAAGGAAGGGGTGTGGTTAGTCAAGTCACAGGAACAGGAAGAGGGGTGTGGAAGTATAATATAGGAGGTATGGGGGTGGGGGGGGGGGGGGGGGGGGGGTGGGGGGGGAGAGGAGAGGAAACAGGGTGAACAGAGCGGGTAGCAACAAGTAGACTATATAAGAGAGGGTAAGGGAAGAGAGAGGGAGAGAATGGAGAGGAGGTGGTGGTGGACAAAATAATAGGAATTAAGAAGAGAGACAGCTAATATAGCACTTCAAGAGAGTACTGGATATAAAGAGGGGGTAAGAGGGTGATGTAAGAAAAAAAAGTGGGTAAGAGAAGAGAAAGTCTGGAATTAGGCCGCCACCTAGTGATCAAGTCTAGTGTAGCTAGTTAGATTGTGAGGTAGTAACAATGGAAGATTAGAGATTGGAACAATGTATGTATTGTGCTCAATATGCTGATTACTGCCGCATGGCATGCCACTACAAATACATCTGATGGCCCACCTAACGACTGCACAGCAAAGTCCTTACTATTTTTATACAATAAATAGGAAACAAACTGTGTATGCAGGAAAGGCAGAAAGGGATGAGCAAGCATGAGGACACACAGAAGAGCAAAGGAAAGGAAGTATGACATGGGGTAGGGGATCAAAGGTTTTTATTTTTTGGACAGTTAACTATTTTTAAGTTTTTCAAGAACAGTAGTGGGGGAAAGTAAGAAGGGAAGGTTTGAGCAGACTAATAAACACAACATACAAAGACTGACAGGAAGTGCTGACCCAAATAGGGGGTAGAAAAAGAACTGACAGACAAAGGGAGGACTGGACTGCAAACTGGAGAGAAAAGTGACACACAAGGAAAGGGAAGATGTAAAGGGGGGAATAGGGTAGGGTGCTATCGGATTGCCATGGTCTCCTCTGCTGCACCCAGGCAGAGGTCATTCACCTCCATAACAGCACTGTTGGTTCAGTGGACATTACCAGGCAGCTGTGGAACTCTGCCAGTTGCAGGAGGATGTTCTCCAGGCTGGCAATGTAGGTGTCCAGCTGCCGATCCACCAATACCATCCACGGGCTCTTCAGTTCCTGCAGGGTGACATACTGTGACCCACCAGTGGTGCCCCATGGGAAGCCTACACCCCCATGAGAGGCAAACAACCACAGGGCACAAGGAGAACTCTCCAGGTTAACTCCTACTATGTAATCTATAAAACTCTGCAGAAAGGATGACCTTGACAAAGTTGAAGATTCAGCAAGCAATAGTAAGGAAGGTAGATGGAGTGGTGGGCACTGAGGCACTATATTATTTAGGTTCATAGGTAGGTACTAGGCTATCAGCCCTATGGCCCATACAAGCCTAGCCAGAAAATGTACCCTGGCTTTCGCCACCCAAGAAAATTATTTTCCTGTGCCCCTGTCGAGCAGAGTCACAGAAGTGATCCCTGGGGTGAATTTCCCATTTCCCATCCAATCATCAAGATTTTTCTTGAAGAGTGCTAATGAGGAGCTCTGTTTGACAGACAGGTAGTCTGTTCCAGAGTATGGGTAGTCTCTGGGACAGGAATCTATCCCTCCAGCATGTTCTGTTTATTGTGGTGACAAGGTTTAGGTCCCTAGAGCATGTAGCTTGGAGGGATTGGGATTTCTTTAAGTGGAGCATGTCCAACAGCTCTGGGTTTGACATAGCTTTGTATGTTAGGCAGAGATCGCCCCTGAGTAGGCGATATGCGATGGAGTAAAGCTGTAGTTTTTTTAGATGGTCTGCATAGGGCATCTGTTTGAGGCCAGTAATCCTCTTTGTGAGGTATTTCTGTGGTCTTTCCAGTTGTTGTAGATGTCTTGTGAGGTACATACCAAAAGGGGCGTTGTACTCTATAGGGTCTAATGGGTGATGAGTAGAGGGGAACAATGGCCTCTTTTTTCTGGATGAGAATCCTTTTGTGATGAGATGAGCCATGTAGAAGGATTTCCTGACCACTGTGGCAATGTGATTAGCAAAGGAGAGACTACTGTCCTCCTGTGTCCCCAAGGTCTCATCACATTTTCGGCTTAAAAACCTCAGCTTTGGCCGGCTAAGATCTAACTGTATTCAACTGGACGTATAAGAGAATTTAAGTACCTTTATCTGCACTTTTTGCAGTGTGGGAGGTAGCTACATCCTTTGATGTCCTGTCCTTGCTTTTTAAGTGGTACAGTTTGAAATATTTTCTGATTAAAAACCTCAGCTTTGGCCGGCTAAGATCTAGCTGTATTCAACTGGATGTATAAGAGAATTTAAGTACCTTTATCTGCACTTTTTTTCAAATAATACAGTATTTAAATTGATTTAACTGTGCTGCAAGAATACTAACTGAACTGGAAGTTTTGACTCTGCTCTTCAGTCAGTGCTATCTATATATATATATATATATATATATATATATATATATATATATATATATATATATATATAGATATGGATCCCTATCACATGATTGACAGTTCATTTGGTCGACAAGCAGTTTTATGTGGGGGGCTGTGCCCCCCTAACTATATATATATTAACTCCAGGGTCGCACAACATTGGGGAGGGGGGCAAATCTACCTGTTGACCAAATGAGTGTCTATCAAATGGCTTGTCGACCATCTCAGGTAGACCCATATATATATATATATATATATATATATATATATATATATTTATACAACCATGGCCAACACCGCATAAATATGAATATAAATTGACAGAAAAAAATAAAGGACTAATTAAAAATGAAGGCAGCAATACAGAGAAAGAAACACAAAACTAAACGCAATTATCACTACTATGTACTACATTGTTTGGCCGAGAAATCTCTGGTGGAATGATATATCAATTATGCAATGACAAAGAAATTACAATACAACTTTCAGATGAGAGGGTACTACAGCAATAAATGTGCCACAGTGGCATGAAGTAAATGGTCCCTATCCAGTGTGTGTGTGTATTTGCAAGTGAACAGTGCATCAGCTATAAATAGTGACAACTGTGGCCATGGAAGCTGACCTGAACAAATTCAAGAGACACATGTGTTCTGTCCAGAGGAGCTGCCATCAGGTGTCAGACAGCTTAGCAGATATTGCCCTGTATTGCACCATGGTGACCATGCCATGGAGACATAGACAAAAAAGAAAATGCCATAAACAAAAGTCATAGACATTTGGTGACAGTAATATGAAATGAAATAGGACAGCCACCCATAAACAATAACCCACAGCCTATCTGCTGCATGTGGATGGTATGCCTGATGCAACTGTTATTGGCAGGGGATTGTGGAAAGCCAATTTAAGGGCAGACTTACAAGAGCACTCTGTAACAGTGGCAAGAGAAAGGTTATAGATATGGTAATGTAGGAAGGCAAACCCTCAGGTCTGAAGTAATGTATGACATCTGGGCTGGTTTGTTAAACCACCACTGCCAAGCTAGTCACCATAGCCTCACTACTGGTAGCAATCTCTGGAGGTTGGATGGATAGTAGAATTGGTTAGCCTGCAGTAAAAAGATGTGTTACTATACACATACAAAAGCTGTATTCAATTTATTTATTTTATTTATATACTGACATTTGATTACCAGGAAAGTCCAACTGGGTAGGAGTCCATTTAAGTGGAGCCCGGGAAGAAAAGCTCCAAAGTATTACAAAACAATGTGAAATTGTTCAATCTCACCGTTTGTTCTTACACACGGGTTCGTAGCTGATCCTTGGCGCATCACTAGCTCGAAAGCACGAGGCACAGTAATATCCCATGATCCTCAGGTGCTAACCCTCAGATCTAGTTTGCCGCTAGCAGCAGATCGCATTGAGAGGCTCAGGCCAGTAAAATTTTTTCTATTTTTCTTATTATATACTTCTCTTTATACAGATTTATACTCATTCTTTATAGTGTTTAATAAGTATTATAATATAGTTGTTGTTTAGACTAGTTTAGTTACTTTAAAATTCTTAGTGAAGGCCTTCGGGTTTTTTCTGCCAGGATTGACAGTATTTAAAAAAAAAAAAAAAAAAATATATATATATATATATATATATATATATATATATATATATATATAAGTTTTTTGCCTTTAACTTTTTTACTTTTTCAATTCTATACATATATATGTGTGCTGTGTGTGTTTACATTTTATATATATATATTACATTTAAATTGTATTATATAGGGATTTTTTTTCTTAAGAGTGCTGTGTTTTTTTTCTAGGATTTTTCCCTTTGTTTAAAAATGTCAGAAAAGACCAAATCTGATTTCAAAAGGTGTCAGTGCGGACAGAAGATGTCCATTACTAACAACCACTCATCCTGCGCCTATTGTCTTGGCCCTCTCCACTTGCAGGAAGATTGTTCCATTTGTCATTCCTTTAGTGGGAGGGTCATGCTGGAAAGACGCAGGAAGTTGGTTGACAGAGGGTTGCTTAAACCCGAGTTTCAGGAGGCCCTGGACAAGGCTGAACAGGTTTCTAAGTCTGTCTTCAAGAGTGTCGGAGCCCAAGTCATCGGCTCCAAGCACCTCTTTTCAGATTGGACACTTTATCTCTGCACGAGGCTCAGGTCTTGGAGCCGGTATCAGAAGTACCACTGTCTGCTATCCTTCGCTCGGTGACGGCTTCAATCCCTTTGACCCATTCTTCGAGGCCCCTTTCCGACTCCGATGTGGACCGAGTGGTACAAAAGCTTATGGAGAACTCGGCTTTGTCCAAATTAATTGAGGTTTCATCCCAGTTGGTTTCGAAACTCGAAGCTATTCCAGTTCCCTCAACACTTCCTCCTCCGAGACCCGTCGAGTCATTGGAGTTAGGAGTCGAAGAACCAATGATTGTAGAGCCCTCGGTGCTGAAGCCTCCAGTAGTGCTATCGGCTCCATTGACCTCGACTCCTTCGGAACCAGCCAGAGAGTCTCGGAGCCAAAGATCTTTCCTGGGGACAGTCGAACCGAGATATCGGTTCTGACTCTTCCCCTCCGTGCCTCGGCTCAGATCAGTTCGGATCCGTCCTCAGTGTTGGAGCCCGTGGTTCCGATTCGAGAATCGGGTCGGGGCACCGGTGCCTTTGACATCATGAGGAAGGTCTTGTCTGATCAGACACATACTTCATCAGTATCTTCGTCCCCTTCCCCAAAAGGTCCACGTTCTGCTTCTGTGCCTTCGGTTCCTACCAAGCATCGAGGCCCAATGCCTCAGAAGTCCCCACAGGGCGACTCTGGTTCCTCAGATGCATCCCCAGAAGCTCCCGCTGAGGATGTTCCGAGGAAACGACTGTGCAAGAGGAGGCACATAGATTCCCCTCAGGAATCTCTCACATCTGATGCCAATTTAGATGAAACAGAAGGGTCCCCACGGTCCCCCTCTGAGGATGTCTAGTTTGCAGACATTTTGGAAATCCTGAAACAAAGGGGGGACTGGCAAACCCTTATCCATTCTGTGGATGAATCGGTCTTACTGAAGACATTTGGGACTCAACCTTCTACCTCCTGGGTGACTCCACCCTTTGATGATCTCATGGATCTAATAGCTCGGAGGGCTTGGGAAACACCTGATACAGTGGAACCAGTCCCTCGTAAACCAAATAAATACATGACGGCCTCCCAGGATAAATCTTATCTTACAAAAGGAGTTCCCGTAGATACTATGGTGGTGGCGGCGGCCACTAAGAAAGAGATGTCTGAATCATCTTCCTCTGTCCATCCTCCTAATAAGGATTCTAGGACAATGGACAGATATGGATATTTAGTACTTTTTCCATCCGATTGCTCAACTACCTTACGCATTTCATGCGTTTACAGAGAGATCTCATTAAGGAACTGGGAGATACTCTCCAGGGACACACAGATGCTGCTGTCGCTGAGAAAGTGACAGCGCAACTTAACACCCTAAATTCCATAGTCAACTCATCCATGAGGCTGATTTCAAGTGGCAGCTTCAGAGATCGCCCTGAGAAGGCAATCCTGGTTGCGCTTATGCTCCTTTGCGGAAGCCTTTAAGTCTTCCTTTGCCAATGCCCCCTTTGATGCTGCCTCCTTGTTTGGGCCCAAAGTAAAGGAGACTCTCACGAGGTGTGAACAAGAAGCAAAGACCCTGTCTGCCGTAGGGGTCCATTTTTCCGTCCCATCTAGACCCTACCCTAAAAGGCAACGAGGAGGAAAAATGTGGTTTCGAAAGACTCAGGATCTTTTCAGCACACCCAAAGTGACACCCCCTCCAGAGGCAGAGGAGGGGGAAGAAACGGAAGACGCCACCCAGCGGGGTCCATAAAATCAGGGCAACAGAGAGACTTTCTCTGGAAAGCCCTTCCAGCACTCCTGAGTGCAGGCCCGGCTGTCCTACTCTGGAGGCAGTCGGGGGTCACTTGGCTTTATACCCAGAGGCCTGGCTAAATCTTACATCAGATTCCTGGGTAAAAAGCATAGTTACCAGAGGCTACAACATTCCCTTCATAAAAATGCCACCCAACTCCAAAAAACTCCCAGACGTTCCACCCAGTCTGCGAGACCAGGCAACCATAGAGATAGGAAGGTTGCTCAAAAACAGAGTCATCCAACCAGTCCCGGCGGACCAAATAGGATCCGGAACTTACTCAAGGTTCTTTTTAGTTCCAAAGAAAACAGGGGACTGGAGGCCAATTTTAGACCTCAGCAAGTTAAATACCTTTGTGAAAAAGGAAAAGTTCCAGATGGTCACTCTTCAGTCAATCCTCCCTTTTCTGCAGAAGGGTGACTGGATGTGCTCTATAGATCTCAAAGATGCATACTACCATATCAAGATGGCCAGGGCGTCCAGAGATCACATGCGCTTCCGGCTGGGAGCCAGTCATTTCCAGTTTCGCACTCTGCCCTTTGGTCTCACCTCAGCCCCCAGGGTGTTCACCAAATGCATGGCAGTAGTAGCATCTCACTTGAGACGAAAGGGATTCCGGGTGTTTCCTTATCTAGACTGGCTCCTATCTGCCACCACCGAGTATCGTCTTCTATAAGCCAGGGATTACACCATCAGTCTTTGCTCTTCACTAGGCATAACGGTGAATTTTGGAAAATCTGTCTTATCGCCGTCACAGTGTATCTTATTTATAGGAGCACAGCTAGACACTTCCCTGGCTCAAGTTACTCTCCCCCCACCAAGAGTATCAGACCTCAGGCAGCAAATTTCGCTCCTTCACAGCAAGAGAGTCCCTGCACGACAAATATTAAAAGTGCTAGGCTTGATGGCAGCCTCCCTTATTGTAGTTCCTTTAGGCAGGATGCACATGAGGATTCTTCAATGGATGCTATTCGCCCAGTGGTCGTATCTACAACTTCCACTGTCTCAAGAATTCTTGCAAGAAGGATCTCTTGTGGTGGATACACAGTCAAGAGCTAACACTAGGATGACCATTTGTATTACCCAGTCCGGTAAAAACTCTAACCACGGACGCTTCCCTGTTAGGGTGGGGGGGGATTCTTTCAGGGACAAACAGTCCAAGGTCAATGGTCCAACTTGGAGTACAATCTGCACATCAATGTTCTAGAGCTGAGGGCAGTGTTTCTAGCGTTGCAACACTTTCACAAGTCCTTACCTCAGGGAACAGTGACAGTTCAGACAGACAACATGTCAGTGGTCTGGTACATAAACAAGCAAGGGGGAACCAGATCTTACCCGTTATGCAGAGAGGCCCTCAGAATTTGGCAATGGGCAAAGTCCACTGGACACTTTCTGATAGCAACGACATCGGGACTTCAAGCATGTCAACGGACAGGCTGAGCAGAGCCATCCTATTCCCTCACGAGTGGTCTCTCAAACCTCAAGTGGCGGAAGAGATCTTCCGCAGATGGGGCCAGCCTTGCTGTGACCTGTTTGCATCCCCATTGAATGCCAAATGCAGAAGCTACTTCACCCTGTTACCCCCTCCAGGGGTGTCCCCTGGTATACAATTGGCCCCGGGTCTCATACGCCCTTTCCTCCTGTTCCACTAATTCCCAGGTTTTTGCAGAAAGCCAAACGTCTAGACAGGACCATAATACTAATAGCCCCATTCTGGCCTCGACAAATCTTGTTTCCCTTCCTTCAATCTCATCAAGTGGAGGAACCATGGATGCTGGACCCGGAGCCAGACCTGTTGATGCATTCGTCGGGAGTTCCTCACACCTTTCTCAAGTCCCTCAAATTGACAGCTTGGCTGCTCCACTTCCCATTTTAGCCAGGTTGGAGTTACTATCCCCTGCAGTACAGCAAATTATTGTATCTTCTCACAAACCATCTACAAGGAAATTGTACAACAGCAAATGGAACCGTTTTGCGCACTGGGCCTCCAAACAAGGTATAGATCCATTCGGGGCTCCAGTACACAAGATACTAGATTTTCTTACTACACTTTTTCAAGAAGGAGCATCAACATCCACTATAAGGGTTCAACTGGCGGCTATATCCAATTTTCATACTGGCTGTGAAAATGGTTCTCTTATGTCTCACAGACTTTGTAAAGCCTTCATGAAAGGTACCTTTCACCTCCCTTCGTAATCCAATAGCACCTTGGAATCTTAGTCTCATGCTGTCACAACTCATGTTGCCCCCTTTTGAACCAGCAGCCACAACTTCATTAAAATTCCTGTCGTGGAAAACACTTTTTCTGGTTGCCATCACTTCCGCCAGGAGAGTTTCAAAGCTACAGGCTCTATCTATCCGACCCCCGTACATGATTTTTCATCCAGATAGAGTAACCTTGCGCACCAATCCGTCCTTCCTTCCGAAGGTTTGTTCGATTTAGAACATCAATCAATCTATCAAACTACCTACCTTCTTTAAAAATCATTCCAATAAGTTAGAATACACATTGCACAAGTTGGACGTTCACAGGCAACTAAGATTTTACTTACATAGGACAAAAGAGTACAGAATGTCAGATCAACTATTTGTCTCATATGCTGACCAAAGGAAAGGACAGGCAGTAACGAAGGTTACCTTATCCAAATGGCTCTCAGATTGCATAAATTTTGTATATGGTGAATCGAAACAGCAACTTCCTTTCAAACCCAGAGCTCATTCTACAAGGGCGATCGCTGCCTCTTCAGCCCATACCGTTCATTTGCCTTTAGATACCATTTGTGCAGCAGCAACTTGGGCAAAACCACATACTTTTATCGCCCACTATAAGCTAGACAAAAGCTCCAGGGACAGGGTGACGTTTGGTTCCACTGTACTCAGGAATGTTCTCCCTTGAGCCACCCGGGAAAAAGGAGCTAGGGACGCTACCCGTGTGTAAGAACAAATGGCGAGATTGAACATTTTCACATTAAGAAGTTATGTCTTACCATAACGATCCATGTGAATTGTTCATCTCGCCTTTGTTCTTACATTCCCCCCCTCCATCCCCCGTCCTGCGGTCTGGGAGAACGGTTTTAACCGAGTTCCTTTTCAGCCTTTTCTAGATATGGTTAGCATATTATTGTACATTAGTAATGGCATCTTTTCTCCTCTATTTGACAGTAGGGTTCCAGATACTGTGTAGTATCTGTTTATAAGTGTTCTAGACACAGTTCTAAAAGGGATTCTTCTGGTATAGTAAACTAGATTTGAGGGTTAGCACCTGAGGATCATGGGATATTACTGTGCCTCGAGCTTTCTTGAAGATGTGGGGCTAGTGATGCGGCCAACTCAGAGCCGAGGATCGGCTCCGAACCCGTGTGTAAGAACAAAGGCAAGATGAACAATTCACATGGAACGTTATGGTAAGACATAGCTTCTTATTTTAAGATCAATCAATAGTTAAACTAAATAGTGAAAATGTAAAAATATACAATAAAGCTGATATTTAAACAGGGTACAACTAACTTTTCAGTGTAAAATTAAGACAAAAATAGTTACACGCCTACAAAAACAAGGTCAGAATATTCAAAAGATATTTTAAAAACAATGTTCAGTAATAATTTTGCTGTTAGTGTGCAAAGGCTAAAAGAGATGACCCTTTCTTGGTACAAATACACATACATTACAAGCCTGCTAATTAGTACAAGCATAATTTTTGCACAGACAAAATTATGGCAGAAAGAAAAAATTCTAAAAGTGGGAGACAGCGAGTGTTTGTAGAAAATGACAACTCACTGTACACCAATCAGAAGAGGAGTGAATTTATTCCATAATCAGGGAATGTCGAGAAGCAGGTATGAGATTCAAGCTGCTGTATCCAGCTATTTTCAAAATATTATTTCCTGGAGGGAGAACATCCTAAGGAGGAAATACAAAAGTTTGTCCAACAAAAAGTGAGCTATCAAACAGAAGGACATTCTGCTTCTTGTTCTTCTGGTAATAAAGCCCATATAGAGACTATGCCAGTGAAACATTTTCCAATATTTCAAAGGAAAATGCTTCTGAAACAGAAAAAAGCACTGGAGTTGACTAGAGGAACCAAACAGTATATTGGAAATGAAGCAAACACTTAATTTGGGAGATGGAGATCAAGAGGAAGAAAACCAGCAACTCAGAAAATGAATAAATGTGGAATTACAAAGTAATAATTATATTAGTGAAACATGATAGAACAAGAAAACCTGGAAATATTGGACTTCGACTATTAAAGTTGTAAGGGACTCAAAAGCATATTTCCTACGTCATGTCATTAATGTTATGAAGAACATTTAGGAGACAGGAAGAGGAAGGAAAGAGTTAAACAAAATGTGCTTAAAATTAGCACTTTTATAATATATGACAAATTGTATGCTATAAAGTAAAGCATTCTCAATTATTTGCAATAGCTATACTAAAGTGAATAATGTTTTTTCCTTTTTTTTTTCTTTGTTCAATTTTAAGAAATATAGGCACTGAAATGTAAACAGAGAAGAAAAAGTCTGAACAAAAGAGCATGATACAAGAAAAATTGATGAGCCTTTTCTTACATTTGTATAGGTGAATGACTGGATTAAGAACCTTGGCCTGATCTAATAAGTTTTAAGGAGAAGCAAATACATAAAAGAACACTGAATATAATGAAAAGCTTTCCTTTAGCAAATAAATTAGTGCTTGTATTGGAGACAACTGCATATCTAGTACTCATGTTTCTATGGAGACATTCTGATAAGGGGCAATAAAACAGAATACTTCCTTTTTGTCAATGGCTAGGAGATGTTTTCTGAAAAAAAGAAAGAAAGCTATTACACATAACAGATGGGAAAATAGTTTCTTATATAATGACAATACTTTCCATATTATCTTTAAATTTAAAGGTCTCACAGATATATACAAAAAAGAAAGAGTAGTGAATTATATTAGAATGCTGAGTGCAAATAGCTATGCTGCAGGAGACAAATTTGAAAAAACTGAGAATATGAATTTGATAAAGGATCTTGGGATCGTTACTCGCTGGAATATCTGGGACAAAGGAAAAGAGGATAGCAGATTTGCAGTACTAAGGGGCTACTGGCAAGAGAGGATCACATTGGCATGTATTTATATTCCATCTAAATTTTTTTATAGTGGAACTTAAGAAAATTCTGGGAGAAATAATCAGCTTTCAACAGGGAATATTTATAGGTGGGGAATGGAATTTGATTTGTAGCAGTTAGAATGGATCTGGGGGCTAGATGGGGAGAATATAACAAACGAGGATACATTTTTGAAGACATTTATGAAAATATTTGGTATGGAAGATGTGAATTCAGTAGTGGGAGCTCAGAGTGAATTTACATATTTTCTAAGGTACAAAAACTGGGCTAGGTTAGACAAAAAATATATTTAACAGGAACAATTGCATTTAATTGAATGTTTTTATAAACATCCAATAACTACTTCAGATCACGCACCAATAACTAAAATAAAAATGCAGAGTAATGAAATAAAAATGAGACACTGGTGCTTCCCTACCTATCTGTTAAAAAGAGAGGAATTTAAGGAATGGGTAGTGGAAATTATTCAGGAGCTATTAGGTAAGGTAGAAATTTCTGCTGAATATATAGCTAGGGAGTGGGATAAAATTAAAGTGGAGGTTAAAAATAGGTTGGAAATAAAAGAGAAAGAGAGAGATGGTTAAAAAGTAACAAGAATTATTTAAAGGAACTGGCAAAGGGTAAAGTACTGCAGAATATGGAGAACCTCAAAGAAGAGCAGCAATTACAGAGTGCTAAACAGAAAATAAGGGATTACCTCAGTAATATGCACGAGTTTAGAAAGATTGCTTTTAAGCAACTGTTAGTTTTTTTTAACTCCAGAACACAAAAACGTTTAACACAATGCCTCAAGCAACAGAAAATAGAAAGGGTTTTCACCAAACTTAGGGAACCTATAACAAGAAAAATAACCAGAGATCTTGTATAGGTCCTAGAAATATTTTGGAAATGTTATGAAAATTTGTATAAAGCAGATAAATATGGAAATCAATAATAGGTACAAATGGAAATGCTTTTGGAAGAATTAAACATGCCAAGGTTAGAGGTAGATGAGCCTCAGTTACTAACAGTTAGGACAGGAGAGAGAAAAATGGTGATGTATAACAAATCTGCAGGAAAATCCCCAGAAATAGATGGAATTTCTGTGTAAACCTGGAAGCTAGAAAGGAAGAAACTGATAAAGATCTGGAAGGTTTTGATTAACAGTATTTTTAGGAGAAGCACCAACATCCTGGAAGAAAGCAATGGTGGCTGTCATGGCTAAAGGGGGTAAAGACCTATCAGATCTAGAGTTACATAGACTCATTTCAATTCTAAATCATGATTATAAACTGTTTATGTCTACAATGGCTAAACAAATGGCAAAGGTAATGCCAAAATTGATAGCTATAGATCAATGTGATTTTGTGAAGGGGAGGCAAACATTTGACAACAGTAAAAAAAACAATAATGATCCAAGAGGGAAGCAGAATGTAAGAAAATACTGAAAGCATACAACAGAGTAAGCTGAGATTTTATGAGTAGGGCAATGGATGCAGTTGGAATCCCTGATGAAATTATAAGATTGATTAGGAGGGATCAGTGGCGAAAAATTAAAGTGGGTGGGTTCTTCTCTGAGAAATTCCCTTGAGTGGAGAAATAAGGTAGGAATGCCCTCTTCCCTTTTATTTGCATTATATTTGAAAGCATTGGCAAAGAAAACAGGGACTCAGAAATTCAAGGAAATAATTGTTATGGTGGTTAAGAAAAGCTTGCTTTCTTTGCAGATGATATTTTATACCGGATAAAACCAAAAAAAAAAAAAAAGAACATTTCAGTGTTGTTGAACATTCTGAGACAGTTTCAAGTCTTTTTGGGGTACAAAATTAGTGAAGATTAAACAAAAGCAATAGCTGTAAACTATGTATCCACACAGCAAACTGGTTCACCAATACCCATATTTATGGGTACATGATCAAATTAAGTGCTTAGGAGTATAGATTAAAAAGTATTCTGTTATGGTAGCTAAGGACTAAACAAAAGATAATACAAAAACTGAGAAGGTGGAAGCTCTGTTTTATGGATATGGATAGAACGATACAAGGAGTGAAAATGCTTTTAGTCCCTTTAGTTTTATACACAGGTCAAGCATATTTTTATCAACCAGAGGATAAGTTGTGGCTAGCAATTAATAAAGAGTTGAAGGATTTTATCTGAGAGGGGAAGATAGCAATGGTATAATCTAACCCTTCCAATAAAACAAGGTGGTTTCAGATTACCTGATTTGGACAGGTATTTCAGAGTTACTCAGTTAAGGCTCCTATACACAGCACAAGCAGAAAGTTATAACTCAAAGTAGAAAGGGATGATGATGAAATAGGGGGAAGCTCAAGAAACAATAATAGACTGTACTTTTAGATGCAGATCCTTAGAGAGAACAACCACCATACAGAATATTATATTCATAATGTAGCAGAAAGTATTCTAAGAACTAAGCCAACACTGGGATGGAGAAATGGGATTCTACCTATAGGGATGGCTGCAATTAGGGATGCAGACAATAAGCTAGATGGGGCTGAAATTTACTGGAGAAAAATGGTAAAGGAATCATGGTATTGGGAGCAAATAATTAGAGAAAGGTAATAGAACAGGAAGAGGCCTAGAATTTACTTGGACTGCAGGCTAGACAATGCCTCCCTATTAAGGATTGATATCACACAGTATAGTCAAAGAGAAAGAAATAGGGGGGATCATAAGTAAAAGGCCAGCACTGGTAGAGTTTTTTAGTGGAGTCTAGAACAGAAACTGTTGTTAAAAAGGTATAATTAGTGGGACAAATAAAATATTACATGATAACTCTAAGAATCAATCAGAGGAGATTAAAATGTTTGGGAAGAGAGACTGGCTAAGCATTTCACAAAGAAACAATGGGAGATAAATGCTCGACTCCCAAATATGCAACAAAGTCTAGAAGATTTAGGATCTTTACTTGATAGTGTTTGCATAAGTATTTTTATACCCCAAGTAGACTCCAAATAATTTTCCTCAGGTAGACTGCAAATGTTGGAGAAGTGATTGGGAAGAAAAAGGTAACTGGGAACATAAGTGTTTGGGACTACTCTATCAGAAATACTGTGTGAACAAATTGGTGTAACTAAGGAAATTATTTTCTGAGCTGTGATACTGAATTGGAATTGCCTTAACATACAAAGGCTTTGTTGAGTCTAATTATGGTGGCTACCAAAAAAAAAACATTACCAGAAAATGGAAATTAAAGTCTAAACCAACTGTAGTAGAAGTAGTGAAGATAGTAGCAGAGATAAAACAACTGGAAATGGGATCTTTAGAAAAGGGTAGGCACAAATTACACACGGAACAATACATGCAGAATGTTTTGGAGGAGGAACGAGGTTCAAAAGAAGGCAGGATTTGAATATGCTATGTAAAGTCTGGCTGACAATGATAGGATATACAAGTGATGTACAATGTTTGCAACTAAAATATGTAAATATAGTTTTGTTTTCATTTATATAAATGTATGATTATTAAATTATCAATTATGACAAAGATGTTTCTTGCTTAAAAAACAAAGTAGATATTACAGTGATTATTTAAATAAAGAACTTTCACAGATATATTTATTGGTGCAACATTATCAGTGAAGCAGATCACTTATTTTATTGTTTAATGAGATGAATTTTTAAGTAAAAATGTCTCCAAGAACTCTTAAATGGATCATATGGTTGAAAGCAAATTAATATGAATTAATTTACAGTTTAGGCAAGGATCATCGTAACATGCACAGGGATGCTTTAAGGCAGGGGTGTCCAACCTTTTGGCTTGCCGGGGCCACATTGACTGAACAGAAATTGTCTTGGGGACGCATATAAAATATATCATAAAGTTACCTCTTTCGCTACCATGGGAGAACAAAGTCAACCGCCTGGCTGTACTGTAGGTGCATTTGAACAATTAATAAATGTAATAAATGCCTAATATTTGCCTTAAAATTCTAATTCTCATTCTGGTTTTAATTCTCTAATCTAACAGTTAACTCTAACATCTTAGTTAATATATAGATTTTTTTTACAAATAAACAGATATTCACTACAGCACTAACATTTCTCACTGGGAAAACCACTCCAGCAGTCCATCTACATACAATGTCAACATTAGCAGTCCTACAATACTATAATCCACAAAAATAAGCCAACAAATTTGCAATAAAGTAAAAAATTCACATTACTGACAATAAAACAATTCTGAATAAACTACAAGAGGGTCTCACCCAAACAAATGACTAGTGCCAGAAACATGGCCTCAAGCTAAATGCCAAAAAATGCACAATCATCCCCTTTGAGTGATGTCCCCACAAATTATCACATTAATAACAATGTTGTAAGCACACAATCAGTTGTGAGGTGCTTGGGCACCCAGGTTGATAGAAATCTGACTTTTGACCACCACATTGTCTCCGTTGTATGGAAAGCTTTTTACATGGCCCACCTCATTAGTAAGGGTATCTCATCCAGGGACAAGGAGGTCATAACATCCCTTTAGTCTTCCTTTACAAGAGCAATTATTGAGTGCAACACCGCTTTTGGCACGTGCCTCAGCAAAACACACTGCCAAAAGAAAGACTACAACCATTTCTGACAAAAAAAGGTCAAAGGACTGAGTTCACTTAGTTATACAAACAGACTAAAAAGCTTCATGCTTTCCTCTGTCTCTCATTGGCCCCTATAAATTTCATGACCGGTTTGCTTTCCAGGCTAAGAAAGATCCTGCCTTAAGAGTCTTTCTCCACCTCAGAAATACTGGTTATATTTAAAACACTCACTGCAAAGACCACAGCCTTCACTGCAACTTAAACAAGCCACCTTGTATGGACAGGTTCTTGACACAAAAACTTTCAACTTCTGTAAAAACCTCCTCTCATTATCAAAGAATGTAGTTCAACAACACTACAACTGGATGGAGAGCCATGAATGTACTCCTTAAGTAAGTAGTATAGCCTTCATCAAACCGGAAGGAAAATCCACATACTAAACTTTCCCAGCTGGAAGGCTAAGATCTAATATTGGTTACTCAAGTCTACTTGTCTAAGAAGAGGGGCCTATTTAACTAAGAATTCCATTTGCAAAAATATATTTAGTATACATATTAAATCTCTCTCTCTTATACACACACACACACACACACAAAAAGGAGCCCCTACTTGTAAAATAGGCAACCGTGGTAATCACATGACACAGTCTCACTGATTGAAATTGTTGGAAGTCAAAATATCTGAAAAAAAAATCATAATAGAGATGGTTTCATCCATGTAATTTCCCAACACCAAAAGGACCATTAATAAATCAACAAACAACTGCTCAGCAAAAATTAAATCAATAAGAAATCTATAAACTCTCTAAGATCATACTACATACTGGAGTAAACATACAACTTCCCCCCAATCTAAAGCCATTTGACATTCAGACATTGTAATTTGTGCAGAAGTTATTCACAGACTGACCGTTTACTAAGCTGTAATGCTGACCATCGCTTTTGAAAAAAACAAATTCCCAGACTTTGTCAATAGCTCAAAGTGAAGAAAAGATTACTTTTTTTATTTATTATGTATTTATTTAATTTTGTAAAACATCTTTAAAACTGTTAAATGGATTACACACACAGAAACACAGAAAAGTTATTGTGATAAGTAAACCACAGACTGCTGCAAGAAATCAGTCACAGCACTCTATGCTTACGTCCAAACCAATGAAGCATACCTGTCAATTCCAAAAGACTTAAAGTAGCTTAATAAGAATGTTATTTGCAAGGTTACATGGCAGTTTATACTGGAAATAAGTGGAGATATTAAAAACGCTCTGTTTCTCATAATTATGTTGAAAAGTCTTCCAAGGTAAATACAACCTTCTGATTTAGCATAGAACCATACCTCTCAACCTTAGAGCAAGAATTCTGGACAAAGCGAAAAATAAAATTGGGACACAGGCCCAAAAATAGTTATGCATCACATACATCATTGAAACAAATGTAGCTGCAAACATTATACATCATGTATAATGTTTCTATCCCATTATTGTCAGTTAAGCATTATATGACTCATTCAATCCTGCCTTCTTTTGCAACAAAGAAAACCATACATTGAAATGACAAATCCATTAAAAATAATAAAACACATTGGCTCCACATCCTGCAACTTCATACCTGCAAACAACCACATAGCTTTCACTGAAACTAGGTCTGCTTATTTCCACAGAATGACACCTCTCCCTAATTAAGTCTAATGGTATACAATCTACCAGGATCTGGACTACCTGAAATAAATTAAATTATGGCCTGTAAATTGCAAGTGCACTTTGTTTAATTAAACTACATTTCAAAGCCCGCTTGCTGTATTTTTTTAGTATCATCCCAATATCCATTTCCAGGTCACTTTACAAGACATTGGCAGTGGTAGACTTAGCATCCTCCAGATCCCTACAGAACCACACTCATACTGCTAACATTGTCCATTAAATGTAAATATCCATCCACTGTAAATGGCAAGAAGCTATGTCTTAAAAAATCTATTTTTGGCATTCCTAGTACCCAAGTATCAGGTTTTGAAATAAAGAAACATATTCTCCACAGTTTGTAAGTCTCTGTCTTTAATAATCATCTACTATTGCAGCACTCCCAACACAAACACACACATACACACTAAAACCCCCAAAATTTAAAAAATGACATTGTGCCCACCTGATTTGCCAGTATTGATGATCCACCAAAGATATGCTTACTGTTGTCCAATCTATCACTGCTTAGAACCCACCAATGACAAGACAGTACTGAGTGATTTTTTGTTTGTCAAAAAAAACAATAAACTTTATATGCTACAGTCCCACATTAGTCAATCCACTACTGACCCGTTAACCCTAGGCTGCTGTCTCATTCTTACTCCCTGGGACTGCATTACCTTGGATGGCTACTTTTATTTCCTAAGCAAAAGACACAAATTGGAAGATGAGGCAAAAATCCAGACATTCTTTGAAAATCCATACAGTTGAGAGGTATGATTTCATATTCAATACAACACTCTCCCTGTCAGGAAAGCTGCAATTTAATGAAAGTGTACTTTTAATGTAGGATGCATTTGTGAGCTAACTTGTTTGTACGTTAGCCTATTTGTGCATGTGTCTCTCTCTGTCTCTCTGTCATGCACACATAAACACACAGACACACTTCTACTTTCACGCACATAAACATTCTGCTTTCATGCAACCACTCACTCACACCATACTTACCTAGTAACACAGGTTAAGTGCTGTCTCTTTAAAAGGCAATGGCGGCAAATCCATAGACAAGTCCCTCTTCAGCAAGAACACACACATTGATTCTTTGGCACGAACACACAGACCCTTCTTTGGAGCAAAAAAAATCAAAACTAGAAGGATGCTTTGGTGCATGCACACACCGATGTTAACAGGTCACGGGCATGAAAAACACAACAAAAAAAGTGTTTTGGGGCATGAGTACATCGATGTTGGAGTTAGAGGTAGAGGGCCGCAGGTTGGACACATCTACTTTAAGGTGATCAGTCTCTCAACATAAAAGTGAGAGGCTAGATAGTTTGGTTATTGTTTCAATGGAAGCAGTGGAGATTTATCTCTGGGCAGTCCTACCCTTTCCAGAGTCTGATGGCACATCATGAGAGATCTCCCACTCTGTAGGAAACATAAATCACACTTTTGTGTCCTTGAAAGACAAGCTCGGTATAAAAAATTATTATAGTCCACAGTTAGCAAGAACTGTAATTCAGTGACAAACTATACAGACGGTATTGTTGGATACATTTCATCCTGGCATTTTATGCATAAACAATTTGGCAGAAAATAAGTAGCAGCAGAACAGAGATTCTCGCATGAAAACTAGCCAGCTGTACTAAATATTAATAACACATGATGAGTTCTGTTAAAGCACTGTTATACCTGTGAAAATAGGCATAAAAACTACAAAAAAGAATGGACATTGATTATGCTGGCAGGATTTGTGCTATGTACACCAATTCACATTCAGTATCTGTGTCAGATGCCTCAGTCAGAGAAGCTGATGTATCCTCACTCATTTCGGATTTAGGACTAGATTATTCAAATATATGACTTCTTTTTAAGTCCCCCAAGTCTTGCTCAGACTTGAATTTCTTCCTCCCAGTTGTCTTCCTACTGTAGTTCTTAATATCCTGCTTTAGTTTTTTTCTAAATTTCTCACAAAAAGAATATCATCTCTTTCTCAGAATGAATAATTTCAGACTTCCTAATAGCTTCACTTAAAAAAAAAGTCAAATATAATCAGGATCATAACATTTTTTCAGTAACCATATGAAATATCAGAACCCATTTCAGCAAGACTCATAATATGGAGACTGAATGGCAGAAAAAAAACAATATATAGACTTACCTATACTAAGTATGAGATGGTAATTTCTTGGACTATACAATTTTTTTCTGAGGTATGGCAATCTCAGAATTGGTTTCTAGAAGGTTGGGGTGTGAGGGGCATGCCCCCCACACTTGCAGCTGTTCTACTATCTGGTAATCTATAAGAAAGTTTGAACAAGGAGGACTTTTGTTCACCAGAGGAATGGACTGTCCAGACATTCAGGAATAAGTACTATAAGAAGTCAACAGCCATTTGGTAGGCACCTTTTACAATGACATCAGAAACTCTGCAAGCTCTGAATAATAGGGCAGAGGAAGGTTGTGTGCACACAGTGAACTAGCAAGTTCAAAACTGCACAAACAAATAAATAAGGCGGCAAGATAAAAGAGGGAAGAGACTGAATAATAATGCAGAACCATACATCATCTTCTTTCGGCTTTTCCCGGTTAGGGGTCGCCACAGCAGATCACCTGTCTGCTCATGATTGGCAGTGGAGTTTTACAGTGTCGAGTTGCCAGCCCGGCGCCCAACCTTCCACAGAAGGCACACACACATTCACACCTAGGGCCAATTTAGAGTGTCCAATCCACCTAAAGCAGGTCTTTGGGATGTGGGAGAAAACCAGAGCACCTGGAGGAAACCCATGCGACCACAGGGAGGACATGCAGACTCCGCACAGAAGGCACCCCAGCCGAGAATTGAACCGGAAAACCTCTTGCTGTGAGGTGGCAACGCTAACTGCTGCACCACCGTGGCCACCCAATGCAGAACCATACAACATACTAAGCATAAATGAAATAAACTAGAATAAATCAAAAAGCAGAATTAATGCTCTTTAGTTTTTCCTCCTTTTTCTACTAGGAACAGATTACCCTTTAATGAGTTTGACATTTGTGGCAACTTTCTCTGCTTCCTGTACAGTAGTAATCCCAGAGCTGTACAAGTTTACAAGCAAAATTCATTTACCTTTGTTTTGGGATGAAAGTCATGTTAGTATGGAGATACTATGATGTCCCTCTAATTTCATTCTCCCATATCAAGGCTCAGCAAAGACATTTAAACATTAAAAATCCAAGACTTTCAAATTTACACATAAAATTAATTTATTTTTGTTGTTCGTTAGTAAAGAGCTACTAAGATATCAGTATTGCTTTATTCCCCCTGTATCAAGGTCTAGTAATATTATTTTAACAGTGTTTATAATTGAGGATTATGATTGGCCTCCATTTGTAACCTGCTTATTTTGCATTTAAGACATGGATGCCAAGAAATTCCTGTGAACAGAATTTCTTGGCATTCATGTCTCAAACACAAAATTTTAGGTTACAATCAAAGATATGATCATAATTCTTTGTAGTGCAAGGAGATTTATTTGTTTCATGTATTAAAAAACAAAGTGGGGCAAAGGGTTGTGCTGGGTGTTAAAGTTGGTAAAACACTTACTGACAGCCGTCAGATAGCTAATTGCTTTTGAAATAAATTCAGAGGAAGATTGTAGGAATATACAGCAAGACCCGATCTTAACATCACTGGGAGGGGGGGTTAAGATCATGTCTTCTGATACTGAAGTGCTTAACTGGTTTGTCTTTTTTGTGATAAAGAAGTGTAATCATGGTACTTCATACACTACAAGTTATTAGCAGTCAGCTTATTTTAGGACATGTAAAGCCCATGAAAACAGACACTACATTACCAAGGGTGGTTTCAACAAGTAGAGAAAATGCAGGAAAAAGATGAGATGTAGCAAGGCTGTTGTGAGACAAACAGGTCACATTAAAAACCAGATTATTTAATGTAAACAGTAAAAATCCAAGTAGCCTAAAACAAAGTTCTAGGGTGGATAAGCCCTTTCGGTAAAAACATTCTTCAGATCCCAATCCATTAACCAGTGTATTTCCTTAAAAAGAGGATAGATAGCCAATCAGCAGAAATCCAGGAAGAAGCTGGACCAATAAACTGATCATGTTGAACCATTTAGCATATCAAAATGACCTATAGGAGACTGTCAGAAGTTATTTCTTCCAATCAGAGGCATACCAGTCTTCAAGCCATTCATAATACCAGTTTCTAATCACAGAAGGACCAATCAGCGAAATTCCAGGAACAAGCTGGACCAATGAACTAGTCATACTAAACCAACCTATTAGCATATCAAAAAGACCAATAGGAGACTATCAGAAACTGTTTCTTCTAATCAGAAGCATGCCAGTCTCAAAAACCATTCATAATAGCTATTTCTAATCACAGAAAAAGAAAGACCAATCATCTTGAATCAGGAAGCTTATTTACCAATGCCCATAGCACCTGGTATTTCCAGGCAGTCTAAAATGCATGCAGTTAAAGTCACATTCAGTAGCAAAAAATACATTTCAAAAATACATTTCAATAAAATACTTTCCTAAAAAAATACTTTGTAACAATAATATACTATATTTATACAAGAAAAAGAAATAAAAAACATTGCAAAGAAATATACATACATATACACTTAATGAAATTTTCTTTAAAAAAAAAATATAAGATTATATAAATGTGTATAAACACATTTGAAGCACCTGGTATTTCCAGGCAGTCTCCCATCCAAGTAATAACCAGGCCCGACCCTGCTTAGCTTCCAAGATTGGGAGTCAGAAGAAAGGAACAACCAATTAATCTTGCTCAGAAAGCATATCTTCCAATGGAAGTTAAACCATGACTATACATAGTCACAGGAGGAGAGCAACAATCAAAACACAAACTGAAAGTCAAACACCCAAAGAAGGCAAGGGGAACCAAAGTGCGGAATACAGTGTCCATGTTGACTTATTTACAGGGACTCCTAAGGAAAGCAAGACAACAGAATACATGGCCCACATTTACTAAAGACAATTAGCATGTCTCATTAGATCAAATGCATTTCTTAGCAAGGTCTCTTGCTTTTAAAATGGGCTTAAGGGGGATAACACCATTGAGACCAGGTAGACAACCGGCTCTGAGTTCCATAATCCATTTAGTTTCTTGTAGTTCAGTGTTATTATGTATATCACCCCTTCTCAAATTCTCTCCCAACATGCTTATGGCCATAAATTGAAACTGATGTGTTTTATTGTTTCAGTCATCAGTATCAACCAACAAAATAAGTAATGTGGTTGTAGTATCAGAGGATGTAATAGAGGAATCGAATTCAACATCAGTTACAAGATCCAAAGAAGGTGCTATTCATTTACCCATCTACCAGAACCTCTCTTTTTTTAATCCAGAACAAAGGGTCATGCTCTCCAAGATCTATGAGCAGGGAGAGAAAGGAAAGTTACTTAAGTGATTTTGAGACTGACTCTTTGGTTTTTAACATCTCAGACAAAGAGCCAACTGTTACAGAACAAGCTGTTTTAGAGAAAGGGCTATCCTTTATATCCTCTCTCCGTTCGCCACTAAATGAATTTACCACCGACATAAGTGCTTTGGAAGGAATGTTGCACTCAAGCACATATTCAGTAATGACAATGAACACAGTGAAAAGACACCGAGACAACATAAAAAAACAGCACTTTTGTACAACTTTTCCATCCAGTGGTCAGCACTTTTGTTCGCCTGTGTGAAGATGAGGTCGCCCAACTTAGACAAGGTGAACATCACAAACAGTTTTGCAATCTAAGTAATGAAGAACATCAGGCAGTGACCAATTTAATGAAAATAAGCGACAGTCATAAGACCTGCAAATAAAGGTGGAGCAATCATGGTAATGAATAGCAACCATTATGCTAGCAAGATGGAGTGTATGTTGAATGATAGTTGTACCTATAATAAAATAAACAACAGGGTTGTGACGAGACTCATAAAGGAGATGCAGGATATACTATATGGTAAACTGATGACTCGAAGTATTACTCAGGAACAGTATAATTTTACCGATGTTATGAATCCAACAATTCCAACTATAAGTGGTCTACCCAAGGTGCATAATAATGAACAAGATCCACCTATGCGTCCCATAGTCGCAGGTAGAGGGTGGATCACTGAACTACTCTGTCTTTGTGGAGGACGAATTGAAGCAACTGCTACCCAAAGACAGAACAGTTCTGCGTGATACACCTGTTTCTCAACCGCATTTATGAGGAGATAGTTACTAGAACTAATTATGAAGGCCTATTACTTGTGACCATGGACATTTGCAGCCTCTTCACTATAATACTGAATGATTTTGGCATTGAATGCATTAGAAAATTTGACCAAGCAAATTATGTTGACACCTCTCATCTGTACCCTAATAGAGTTAGTGCTTGAGAATAACATTTTCATTTATGGAGATGTATATTATTGGCAAAAATGGGGCATTGCCTTGGGTAACCCATGCACTAATAGCTATTCCAACCTGATCTTAGCGCAATGAGAAAATGAATGGGCGATAGACCCAAACAATACATGGAACACACAGCTGGTCTCTTATAACCGTTTTGTGGATGACATCTTTATTGTCTGGGAAGTGGACGAATGTAGTTTACATGAATTCGTTGGTTACTTGGAAAGTACCACTGACTTCCTTGAGTTTGAACTGAAAGTGTCAGCTAGAACCATAGACTTTCTAGATGTAAGACTGACTTTGGATACCACAAAAGGAATAGACAACAGCATTTTTAGAAAACCCACATGGCGTAATCCTATGTTACATCAGACAAGCATGCACCCAAGGCACATCTTCCACAACCTTGTCAAGAACCATGTAATGCAAGTGTCCAAATTGTGCACACGAACTGATTATTTGGATGAACAAAAGAAATTTATCTCCACTTTCACAAAAAGAGGTTACAAAAGGAATAAAGATATACATGGAATGTGATGAAGCAATAGAAATAAGGGAGAGTAGATGATGTCCTTATTACTCACAAGATTCTAATAGCTCAATGACTGCTCCTAGAGAATGAACTAATCGATTGAGATGTATTCTAACCTATAGCTCTGATAACGCCTGTGTAAGCAGGATAATTAAGAAGTATTGGCCGATTCTGACTTCTGATCCAAAAATTAGGAACATAGTGGGTGATTTCCCCCAGTTTCTCTTATAAGAACAGAAAAAAATTAAAAAGGCTGGTATGTCAAAATGATAGCTTTGGTAGTAGATAAAACAGTGTAAGAAACTTCTCTGTGTGGAAGATTTTCAGTCCATATATTTCTAGTTAATCACTGTATATTAATCAGATCAGACAATAGTAACAGAAGTAGCGAATGCAAACGCAAGTCAAAAAGTAATAATAGAAAATATATAATTTGACAGCATTACTAAGTATTCAAAAGTAATCCAAGCAAGGCAGGCAGTCTGTTTCCAGTCGAAAATCCTCCATGTGATTCATCTGTTGTATGGAAATGGACATGAAGATGTGGCTTTTGTAAGGCTTGTCCGTATATTTGTAACAAAAATGTTTTTGTACATCCAGTGACAGGACTCTAATACGTTTTTCATGAAAGAGCTACTTGAAGGAGTGCCAACATTATTTATATAGCCACTTGCATGTTCTGTCCAGCCTACTATGTAGGCAAAACCAACAGACCTTTTAAAGAATGGATTCTACACCATCTATCTGATATTCACAATAGCCCTGCGAATGCTTTAGATGGGCATATTAAAAATAAAACACATCGGTTTCAATTTCTGGCCATAAGCATGTTAAGAGAGAATATGAGAAGGGGTGAAATATGTAATAACACTGAACTACAAGAAACTAAATGGATTTTGGAACTCAGAGCCGATCGTCTACCTGGTCTCAATGGTGTTATCCCCCTTAAGCCCATTTTAAAAGCAAGAGACCTTGCTAAGAAATGCATTTGATCTAATGAAACATGCTAATTGTCTTTAGTAAATACAGGCTATGTATTATGTTGTCTTGCCTTCCCCTTAGGAGTCCCTGTAACTAAGTCAACATGGGCACTGCATTCTGCCCTTTGGTTCCGCTTTCCTTCTTTGGGTGTTGAACTTTCAGTTTGTGTTTTGTTACTTTCCTCCTATGACTATGTATAGTCATGGTTTAACTTCCATTGGAAGATAAGCTTTCTGACTAAGATTAATTGGTTGTTCCTTTCTTCTGACTCCCAATCTTAGAAGCTAAACAGGGTCAGGCCTGGTTAGTACTTGGATGGAAGACCACCTGGAAATACCAGGTGCTGTAGGCATTGGTAAATAAGCTTCCCAATTCAAGATGATTGGTCTTTTTTTTTTTCTGTGATTAGAAATTGTTATTATGAATGGTTTTTGAGACTGGCATGCTTCTGATTGGAAGAAGCAGTTTCTGATAGTCTCCTATTGGTCTTTTTGATATGCTAATAGGTTGGTTTAGTATGACTAGTTCATTGGTCCAGCTTGTTCCTGGAATTTTGCTGATTGTCCCTCCTCCTTCTGTGATTAGAAACTGGTATTATGTACTTACCATAACTTTAGATGAAATAACTTGGGATCCATCTCACCTACTGGTCATTTTGGTATGCTTAATGATTGGTTCAACATAATCAGTTTATTGGTCCAGCTTTTTCCTGGATTTGTGCTGACTGGCTGTACTCTTTTTAAGGAAATACACTGGTTAATGGGTGAGGATCTGAAGAAGGTTTTTACCAAAAGTGCTTATCCACCCTAGAACTTTGTTTTATGCTACTTGGATTTTTACTGTTTACATTAAATGATTTGGTTTTTAATGTGACGTGTTTGTATGACAGCTTTGGTGGTATGTCTCATCTTTTTCCTGCAGGCCATGCAACAAAGCAAAATTATTTTCTACCATACTGACAAAGGAAGTGCTTTGAATATTCTGCATATGCTTAACTAATAAATGAACTTTTTAATGATAGTTTGAGTTCTACTCAAGCATTCAGAAGTACAGTACTAAAACCTCCTAAAGGCATAACATAGTGGTCAGAGACCTTTACACAGCTAAGTGATTAAAAACTCTACATATAATATTTTTTCCACAAGCGTAACAATGCATTTGGTATCATGCAACTCCAACTGACAATCCCATATCTTAATTTCCTGCAAAGGCTCATTTACAATAAGTATTTCCATCATAATATCTTTACTATAAGACATCCAGGTTAAATGACCACTTTACAGTATACTTTAAACAATTATCTTCTTACTATTTTGTTCTGACAAAGTTCATGTATGAGAGATAAGGGCTTTGGTCTTGAAGGTAATTCCCACCCTTTGTAGCCAACTCTTACTTTATCAGAATCTCTATACTGTGAAACAGACATGTCCCTGTCAACACAGAGGGCCCCATGTGTTAAGCACAGCTTAAAAGACTCCAACCTTGCTGATTAGCTATTATGTTTAACTTTACCAGATAGACTCTGAGGTCTTCCTTATAACTAAGTGCTTGAGAGCAGATGACCTAAGCTGAACTGTCATTGTGGCTGCCACTATCATTCCCTTGACAGTATAATCTACAGCAGCTGTTTTAGTGGTTATTGTGTAGGTTTCACTCCTTCACTGGGATTCTTCTCTGGGATCTCTGACACACCTAAGCACTATATATTGTTTCCAGGAACACTACAATAAAAGTGCAACAGGATGCCAGGAAAGCAAGAACAATTCCTTTCACTTGCCAAAGAAGATTATTCTTGCAATTCTGCAGTGACAGGTGGAATTGGAAATTCAAGGTTTGCAAATGAAGTTTTAGTTGCCCACTGCATCCACCAGATGTGGTACTTTAATCAGCAGGCACTCCACAGTTTCTTGAAATAGGAGTAAAAACACTGCCTGAAAAGCTAACTTCATCATAGAAAAGTTAAAGTTGCATAATTAAACCTACCATAACAGTAGATGTGTGAATGGCCACTGCTGCACTACATTAGCTATATGGCTTACATCCTGCATAGGCTATAAGAGCTGACCAGCTTTCAGAGATTTGGAACACCTTTCATGCACACAAACTCTTATGACCTAGAGCAGAGCTGAATAAAATCAACAGTTTGGATGCAAAGTCCTTCAGAGCTTTCATGCCATGTGAGAGAGGGAGGGAGGCTAGATCCCTGAAATGGTTAACACCAGGAAAATGAAAATCAAAGTCCTCACCCTGGCAATAAAAAGTTTAAAATAAAACACATCGGTTTCAATTTATGGCCATAAGCATGTTAACAGAGAATTTGAGAAGGGGTGATATATGTAATAACACTGAACTACAAGAAACTAAATGGATTTTGGAACTCAGAGCCGATCGTCTACCTGGTCTCAATGGTGTTATCCCCCTTAAGCCCATTTTAAAAGCAAGAGACCTTGCTAAGAAATGCATTTGATCTAATGAAACATGCTAATTGCCCTTAGTAAATACAGGCTATGTATCATGTTGTCTTGCCTTCCTTAGGAGTCCCTGTAACTAAGTCAACATGGGCACTGCATTCCGCCCTTTGGTTCCGCTTTCCTTCTTTGGGTGTTGAACTTTCAGTTTGTGTTTTGTTACTTTCCTCCTATGACTATGTATAGTCATGGTTTAACTTCCATTGGAAGATAAGCTTTCTGACTAAGATTAATTGGTTGTTCCTTTCTTCTGACTCCCAATCTTGGAAGCTAAGCAGGGTCGGGCCTGGTTAGTACTTGGATGGAAGACCACCTGGAAATACCAGGTGCTGTAGGCATTGGTAAATAAGCTTCCTGATTCAAGATGATTGGTCTTTTTTTTTCTGTGATTAGAAATTATGAATGGTTTTTGAGACTGGCATGCTTCTGATTGGAAGAAGCAGTTTCTGATAGTCTCCTATTGGTCTTTTTGATATGCTAATAGGTTGGTTTAGTATGACTAGTTCATTGGTCCAGCTTGTTCCTGGAATTTTGCTGATTGGTCCTCCTCCTTCTGTGATTAGAAACTTTTAGTTATGTACTTACCATAACTTTAGATGTTTGGGATCCATCTCACCTACATTCTGTACTGATGGGCTCGGAGCCCATCCCTCGGCTCCGACTCGGCACGCTATGCTATAGAGCGAGGCCTCTTATTGGCTGAGCTATTTCTTATCCCAGGATGCACCACCACTAATCCCCCATATCTTGTTTGTCCGCATTCATGCACACATGCACAACTTGTTTATATAACATTGTTAGATGTTTCAAGATGAAACAACAGGATTCGGACCTTCTGATATCCTCTGATCTCCAAGGAAGGGGAAGGAGGGTGGGTTATTAGGAATGTAGCCGAGATGGATCCCAAACATCTAAAGTTATGGTAAGTACATAACTAAAAGATGTTATGTGATTCTATCTCGCCTACATTCTGTACTGATGGGACAGCGTCCCTAGCACCTAAATCCTGGGTGGCTCATTGGAAAACACTCCTGAGCACTGTGGAACCAAATGAAGCTCGTCCTCTAGATGCCACATCCAATTTGTAGTGGGAAATGAAAGTGTGGGGAAGACCATGTAGCTGCAGCACAAATGTCACTAATGGCAAGCTTAGAATGAAATGCTATCGAAGTAGCCATAGCCCTTGTAGAATGAGCTTTGACAGAGGTGGTAAGCTCTTTGTTAGAATAAGAATAAGCTTGAGTAATACAGTCCCTGATCCATTTGGCAATAGTTACCTTTGTGACAGCTTTGCCCAATTTATTATCTGCAAAGGATACAAACAACTGATCTGTTTTCCTTGTTTGTTTGGTCCTGTCTAAATAAAAACGCAACTGCCTGTGGACATCCAGTGTGTGGAATATGAATTCCGCTTTGTTAGAATATTTTGGAAAAAAAACTGGAAGTTCTAATGATTGTTCTAAGCAGAAACTGGAACAAACTTTAGGGACAAAGGAAGGATTTGGCCTGAGAGATACTCTGTCTTTGTGAAAAACCAAGTACGGGGGTTTTACTGACAAAGCTTGAAGCTCTGAAACTCTTCTGGCAGAAGTAATCGCCACCAGAAAAGCAGTCTTCCATGATAGGAACTTTAGATCACATGTAGCCGCCGGTTCAAAGGGGGAGGAAGTTAAGGCGCGTAACACCACATCGAGATCCCATGGAGGTGCAGGATGAGAAATCAGAGGTCTTAACAGAGCAGCACCTTTGAAGAAGGTCTTACACAATCTGTTGCTCATTAAAGGTGGGTTTATGGATTCGTGAAAATTGGAAATCGCTGCCAATTGGACCTTGATGGTAGAGACTGAAGAGCCTTGATTGAAAAGAGAAGTTAAAAATTTTAGTACTTCTGCCACTGGAATAGAGATGGGGTCACGGCCCCGGAGTTGAGCACAAATAGCAAATCTTTTCCATTTGCTAGAATACAGTTTCTTTGTAGCAGACTTATGGGCTGAAGATAATATGTGTACAACCTCTGGATCCAATGTATGAGTCCTGACTATAGTCGGAAGAGGAGGAGCCAAGCCGTCAATTTTAAGGTGTGCAGGGACTGGTGGAATAGTCCCGACTGATGAACCAAAAGGTCTGGGATCTGATCCAGGAACCATGGACCTTCCACAGCATATTTCCGAAGATAGGGAAACCATACTTGACGAGGCCAGTAAGGAGCAAGTAAGATCATTTTGCTCCCCAAGAGAGATGCCTTTTGGATCACCCTGGGAAGGAGAGGAACTGGAGGGAAGGCATAAAGCAAGCCGATGGGCCAAGGACGGGCTAGTGCATCCATGGGGCTCTTCCCCGGAGCCGGGGTTAGAGAGAAGAATTCTTTGTACTTCGCATTTAGTGGAGTCGCGAAGAGGTCGCAACACGGAACTTCCCATTTGCTGAAAATCTGACTTGCAACTGTCATGTTCAGAGACCATTCGTGAGGAGAGAGGATGGTTCTGCTCAGTCTGTCGGCTATCACATTGGACTTGCCCGGGATATGAGTAGCCACTAGAAAGCGTTTGGTCGAGACTGCCCATTCCCAAACTCTCATGGCCTCTCTGCAAAGAGGATAGGATCTGGTCCCTCCGTTTGTTCAGCTACCAGACAACTGACATGTTGACTGAATGAACGGCAATTATGCCCCGAGGGAGATAATCATGAAGGGCTTGAAGGGACAGTACTGCCCTCATTTCTAGGATGTTGATATGAAGCAGGGTCTCTTCCGGGTGCCATTTGCCTTGGACTGACCTGCCCAGGGAATGCCCCCCCACCCCATCTGGGAGGCGTCCGTGGTCAAAGTGGCCGCAGGAGGTGGAACAAAGGGTCGTCCCTGATCCAAATTGGAGGGCACTAGCCACCAGCGAAGGTCCCGTTTGCATGTTTCCGTGATCCATATGAGGTGACTGAGAGGGAGTTCCTGAAAGGACCACTGAGCTGAAAGAAGCCACTGGAGAATTCTCATGTGCAACCTTGCCAAGGGGACTAGAAGAACCGTGGTGGACATGGATCCCAATAGCTGCAGGACCATTCTGGCTGGGGCTTTGGACCTGGGAAGTAAGGCTTGAACTTGAGTCTGTATGGTTTGTATTCTGTCTGTAGGTAGATAGACCCGCATTCGGTTTGAGTCTATCTCTACCCCTATGAAACTTATTCGTTGAGATGGCAGCAACACAGACTTTGGCCAATTGAAGGTGATTCCAAGGGAACTGCCCAGTGATATAGTGGCTTGTAGGCTCCGCAGTAGTAGATGCTTGGAGGTGGCAGTTAGGATCCAGTCGTCTAGATATGGAAACACCTGGAATCCTAGACTTCTCAGGTGAGCAGTCACGACTGCCAAGCACTTGGTGAACACCCTGGGGGCTGTGGTGAGACCAAAGGGCAGCCTTGAGACTGAAAATGACTGCCTCCTAGGCTGAAGTGCAGATGTCTCCTGGACGCTTGATGTACCATGATATGGTAATAAGCGTCCTTGAGATCTATGGAGCACATCCAAACACCTCTCTCCAGCAATGGGAGAATGGTTTGTAGGGTGACCATTGAACTTGGACTTTCTGACTGAGCGGTTTAGAATGCTGAGGTCCAAAATGGGCCTCAAGTCCCCGGTCTTTTTTGGCACCAAAAAGAATCTTGAGTAAGTCCCTAATCCGATCTGGTCTGCGGGGACCGGTTGGATGACTCTTTTTTGCAGCAGCTTTGAAACTTCTGAGGCTGCAGTATCCCGTTGACTGGGTGGCGGGTCCGGGATTTTTTTGGACTGAGGTGGAGAATGAGAGAAAGGGATGGTGTAACCTCCGGCGATAATTCGAAGCACCCATCCGTCCTGAGTGATACCTTCCCAGGCTTCTAGGTGCTTCGAGAAAAGACCCCCGACTGGCTCCGGAGCTGCACAGTTGGGCAATCCCTCAGGGACTGTGAAAGGCTGAAGAGCCATGAAAGGACTCGCGGTCTCCAGTGTTGCGAGGGCCTCTGCCACCTCTGGGACGGCGTCTTCCGGAAGAATTTCCCCCTCCCCTGCCTCTGGAAGGGGGATCCTCTTGCTGAGAGGGGTAAGGCTTCTGAGATCTACGGAACCACATTTTCCCTCCTCTTTTAGCCTTGGGATAAGGCCGAAAGGGAGTGAAAAATCTTGCCCCTACGGCAGTCAGAGTCTTACCCTCCTGTTCGCAGCGGGTCAGTGTGTCCTTTACCTTGGGTCCAAACAGGGAGGACCCATCAAAGGGGTCAGCAAAGGAAGACTTAAAGGCCTCCAGCGAGAAATGACACAGGCGGAGCCAGGTTTGTCTCCGTGAGCAATGCCTGTACCCGCGCTCTACTCGCCTTGACGCATAAGAAATGAGCCTCATGGACGAGTTTGAAATGGACGACAATGTAGCCAGCTGAGAGCCAACCGTCTGGGCCAGCTCCTCAGGCAGGTTACCCAAGAGGGTATCGGGTAGTTCTTTAATCAGATCCTCTGAAATCTAGTAAAGTCGTAAGGTAGTTCAAGGACCTTAATGTAAAGGCCACTGAACTTAGGGTGCGCTTTCCGTACCGATCCATGCTCCTATACTCCTTATTAGGAGGATGGATGGACGTCGAAGCCTCTGCTACATCTTGCTGGGTAGCAGATGCCACCACCAAAGCATCTACAGCCACACCTTTAGTTAGAAACTCTTTTTCAGGGGGTGCCGAGAGGAACTTATTCGGATGAGCAGGCACCGGTTCCACAGAGTCTGGGTGTTCCCACGCCCTTCGACAGATCAAATCCAAGAGCTCGTCGAAGGGCGGAGACACCCAGGAGGTGGAGGGCTGATCCCCGAAGGCCTTAAGGAACACCGACTCATCAGCAGAAGGAGGTTTGGACTGCCAGCCGCCTCGTTGTTTAAGGGCTTCCAGGATGTCTGCAAAGGAGACATCATCAGAGGACGACTTAGGGGACCCCTCTGCATCATAGAGATCAGTGTCTAATGTAAGAGACTCATCAGGGGAGTCAACGTGCTTCCTCTTGCACGATCTTTTCCTGGGGGGTTCTTCCGAAGAGGCTTCAGAAGGACCTCCAGGAGGGGGAGAAACCTCAGTGGGGCTAACCTCAGGCCCTGGGGCTCCGCTGTCTTAGGACAGGGGGACTGCCAAAGACCCAGTCTCGGTATGCAGGGAAGGAGCTGGGGAGACCGTGGAGGTAGCCAAAGAAGATTTGGCTAACGCACTCCTCATAGCCCTGAAGGCGGGACCACCAGAATCCTGGGAGGGTCCCACCTCCGTGGCCACGACAGTGGACGGCACTCCGCCGACGCACCAAGAGGAGACTTGGGACGAAAACATCAATCGAAGCATCCCAGGGCCGACGGAAGAAGTCCGTGTACTGAACTCCGACCCAAGAGCCGGAGTTGAGTAAGGGTCGGGCCGACCCTAAAACCTCCACGGTTCCACCAGCACCGGCTCTAACGGTGCCGAGGCTGTTGGAGGAGGAACCATAGTAGGGAGGTGGACCATCAGCTCCGAAGCCGAATGGGCTGGAGCCGAAACTAGCTTTTGGAACACCGGAGACTGGAAGAGTCTTAGGAGCACCCTGTCGATGTCCGAATCAGACATCTTGGATGATCTGGAGGATACCGATCGGGTCCGAACCGATTTCTCCATCGGCTCCAAAGGACTAGGGGACCGGCTCCAAATGGATTCTACCACTATCGGCTCAGAGGGAGATCTCAAGGCAATTTCCCTCGGTGCCGATAAGGACTTCGGCTCCGAAGGGGAAGAGTCTGAGCCGGTAACCCTCATCGCCTCCAATATCAGTGGAACCGATGAAGGTGACCCGCCTCTCGATGCCCCAGTCCTCGGCTCCGAAACCAGAGGGGTCGAGGCTGGAGGCATCGAGGCAGACCGTTCCGCCCTCGGCTCCGAAGTCCGTGGAGCCGAAGGAGAAGTCTGCCTAGATTTTTTTGCAGTCGGTTCTGACAGACTTGTCGGAGCCGACGCTTTCTTCTTTTTTAAAGGAGAGGGAGACGAAGATAAAGCCTCCTCGAAGGATGGCTTGATTAATCCCTTAAGGATTAATTTGTTTTTCCTCTCCTGGAGGACTCTTGATGAGAAGGCGTGACACACGCTACATGATTCTTGTAGGTGCTTGGTGCCTAAACAGTAAACGCATGAGGAGTGGTCGTCCGTTATGGACATCTTAAAACCACACCTTGTGCATTTTTTAAACCCGGAGGGTTTATGTTCTTTGGACATGACTTAGAGAACAACACAGTTATCTAAATAACACTAAAAATTAGGTTAGAAGTTCACAATATAAATTTTTTTTTTTTTTTTTTTTTTACACAAACAAGTGCACAAGAAAAAAACACAGAAAGAGAGGGTCAAGACCCTCTAACTAAAATGGGTACTTGACCCACTAATAAACGCTACAAATAACGCTAGAAAAGCAAAAGGGGAAGGCCCCTCTAACAACTTTCTCAACAGAATCAGCAAAAACACACACGTCAAAAATAGCTGTTAAAACAGCTTTTGGGTTGAAAACTAGGAAATTCCTGACAGGAAAAGTCTAAATAAATTAGTACTTAGCCCAGCCAAGTTGAGACCACGTCTTAGCTTGTAAGCGGCAAACGAGATCTGGGGGATTAGTGGTGGTGCATCCTGGGATAAGAAATAGCTCAGCCAATAAGAGGCCTCGCTCTATAGCATAGCGTGCCGAGTCGGAGCCGAGGGATCGGCTCCGAGCCCATCAGTACAGAATGTAGGCGAGATAGGATCACATAACATCTGGTATTATGAATGGCTTTGAGACTGGTATGCCTCTGATTGGAAGAAATAACTTCTGACAGTCTCCTACTGGTCATTTTGGTATGCTTAATGATTGGTTCAACATAATCAATTTATTGGTCCAGCTTTTTCCTGGATTTGTGCTGACTGGCTGTCCTCTTTTTAAGGAAATACACTGGTTAATGGGTGAGGATCTGAAGAAGGTTTTTACCAAAAGTGCTTATCCACCCTAGAACTTTGTTTTATGCTACTTGGATTTTTACTGTTTACATTAAATTATTTGTTTTTTAATGTGACGTGTTTGTCTCATGACAGCTTTTGGTGGTACGTCTCATCTTTTTCTGCAGGACATGTAAAGCCATGCAACAAAGCAAAATCAATAAAATTATTTTCTACCATACTGACAAAGGAAGTGCTTTGAATATTCTGCATATGCTTAACTAATAAATGAACTTTTTAATGATAGTGTGAGTTCTACTCAAGCATTCAGAAGTACAGTACTAAAAACTCCTAAAGGCATAACATAGTGGTCAGAGACCTTTACACAGCTAAGTGATTAAAAACTCTACATATATTTTTTCCACAAGCGTAACAATGCATTTGGTATCATGCAACTCCAACTGACAATCCCATATCTTAATTTCCTGCAAAGGCTCATTTGAACTTTGCTACAATAAGTATTTCCATCATAGTATCTTTACTATAAGACATCCAGGTTAAATGACCACTTTACAGTATACTTTAGTTTAAACAATTATCTTCTTACTATTTTGTTCTGACAAAGTTCATGTATGAGAGATAAGGGTTTTGGTCTTGAAGGTAATTCCCACCCTTTGTAGCTAACTCTTACTTTATCAGAATCTCTATATTGTGAAACAGACATGTCCCTGTCAACACAGAGGGCCCCATGTGTTAAGCACAGCTTAAAAGACTCCAACCTTGCTGATTAGCTATCATGTTTAACTTTACCAGATAGACTCTGAGGTCTTCCTTATAACTAAGTGCTTGAGAGCAGATGACCTAAGCTGAACTGTCACTGTGGCTGCCACTATCATTCCCTTGACGGTATAATCTACAGCAGCTGTTTTACAGTGGTTATTGTGTAGGTTTCACTCCTTCACTGGAATTCTTCTCTGGGATCTCTGACACACCTAAGCACTATCTATTGTTTCCAGGAACACTACAGTAAAAGTGCAACATGATGCCAGGAAAGCAAGAACAATTCCTTTCACTTGCCAAAGAAGATTATTCTTGCAATTCTGCAGTGACAGGTGGAATTGGAAATTCAAGGTTTGCAAATGAAGTTTTAGTTGCCCACTGCATCCACCAGATGTGGTACTTTAATCAGTAGGCACTCCACAGTTTCTTGAAATAGGAGTAAAAGCACTGCCTGAAAAGCTAACTTCATCATAGAAAAGTTAAAGTTGCATAATTAAACCTACCATAACAGTAGATGTGTGAATGACCACTGCTACACTACATTAGCTATATGGCTTACATCCTGCATAGGCTATAAGAGCTGACCAGCTTTCAGAGATTTGGAACACCTTTCATGCACACAACCTCTTATGACCTAGAGCAGAGCTGAATAAAATCAACAGTTTGGATGCCAAGTCCTTCAGAGCTTTCATGCCATGTGAGAGAGGGAGGGAGGCTAGATCCCTGAAATGGTTAACACCAGGAAAATTAAAATCAAAGTCCTCACCCTGGCAATAAAAAGTTTACAAAAATAAGGGGAAGGAGGGTGCGGCTACTGCAGAATTGCACATTCAAACATTTATTATTATGGCAAGTTTACTTACATCTCTGTACTATGCTCATCATTTAATCGCTGCTGCAGTAGCCTTAGTTATATGGGTTGACTACCAAAGCTTATATTAACTGGGAGGAGGAAGACAGACAGTCTTTACACAGTTGTTTCAAAAACATAGTTCTAAAATATACACATATATTTGCAATGGAAACATGCCTACATCTTGATGGACCAAAAATACAACCGGAATACTGAAAACAATCAGTAATGTATTCTAGGCTGTGTGTATTTTCACATTCCCCTAGTCCTTTATATACACTATCATATTTCACTAAAATCGTGCAACACTTTATTTTCATCTTCTACTGTACTATGAAAAAGCCATAGTGGTGCAGCAGTATCGTTGTTTCCTCACAGCAAGAGGTTCTCCCATTCGATTCTCGGCTGGAGCGCCTTCTGTGTGGAGTCTGCATGTCCTCCCCGCAGTTGAGTGGCGTTCGAAAGACATGCGTAGGAGCGTGCCTTCGTTGAAGGTTGGGCGTCGAGCTGGCACCACGGCACTGTAAAAATCTACTACCAATCATTAGCGGACCGGAGTTCCTCTGTGGCGACCCCTAACCGCGAAAAGCTGAAAGAACTGTACTATGAATATTATCAAGAACGGTCAATGGATATGATTCAATTTTATGCACCTGAAGATCAACATTTCTTCTGGATTCTCATAATTTTAAAATGCATGAGTTAATCATAAAAAGAAGACTGCCTAACATATTAATTATAATAGCTATAAGCATGAAAAACTGTAACATTCCTCCTCCCCATTCAGAGAAAAGTTGGTTAACCATGACCACTGGGAACTATCGGCGTCTTTGGCATGTGGCAATTCAGTGACTTTCTGAATTATGTCTAGGTGACTATGGATGGCACTGGTTTATCAGGAATAAAACAGCAACACTTTGGATGAGTGTGCACATACTCCCTTTAGATGCAAGGGAAAAATAGAGTTCCACATGGTTCTGTAGCACCACTTTGCGCATTGCAGTCAATTCTTACGTTATCAAATAGACTCAAAAGTGGAATTACTTAATATTTCCAGTACCTTAGACAACTTCCTAAGTTCCCAGATGGACTTCACTGCCCCATAAGCAGGTACAATGCCTGTTACAGAAATTATCCCATCACCAAGATCCATGTAAGCAAGCACTGTAAAAGCATTTTTTGTGCAACATTATGGCATACTCAGGAGGTATTTATCTTACCAACTGGGTTAGGAATGTATTTAATGTCTCTCCTGCAATAAGCATTACAAATATTTCCTTCTGGTTAAGCAGCTGTATGTCGAATAGCTGGAATTCAACAACCAGTATAGCAACCACCAGATCAATCTGTAGGTAACCAGGGATAAGCTTGACTTCCAGAAATGTAGTGATATTCATGCAACGCTGCCATGTCCTGGCCCTCCAGTCTCATCATAAATTCTTCAGGTGAAATTGCAAGCACTACTTCTGGAAAAAGTATCCCATTTTTGCAATAGCAAACATGTCATTTAACAGTCATTGACAGTTGAGGCTGCAGTACAGAAAAGGGATGAGAAATATGTTTATTCTTCCAATTTTCAGCAAGGAAAAAGGCGAAATGCAGTATGAAGCACAGAATCAGTCACTGGTGTAGGAATCAGTGGAATACCCCATCACATGCAGTAGGAAATATGTTCACAAAGCCTGCAGTTGCTAACATTGAGGGTTTGTGCATAAGTATGCAAGGCAGCATAAACAGTATTAAATCTAGAATGCCATTCAGGAGCTCTTGATTCAATTCTTACCAAATATCCCTATCTATTTTTAACAAAGTGTGCATTTCTGTTAAGAAATGGGTCAAGCACTTACAGTTTCAAAGGTCACAGAGGATGAGGCACTTATGTTAGATAACAAAAGCAGGTGAAACAAAAATGAAGATAAAAAGCACAGTAACTGTAGTGATGAATGGTCCATAGAAAAAACAGCAGAGTGGAGCTGGAGAGGGTTGTGAAGAATTGTAAACAAAGATGTTGGGTGGGCTGTGCACTGTGCAAATGAAATCAATCACCAAAAAGTTGTCTACCAATGGCCTTAATCACAGATGACTATGAAAAGGAATGCTGTCTAGATAAGATAACTGGGCTGGATTCAATAAACATTACACAATTCACTAAAACCATGTGAACTTCATGGCATGACACACACATGGTAACAAACCAATCTGTATTCAGAGCCGTGCAAACACAGTAAACATAAGCAGCTGAAATGTATGTTAATCAACTAATGAACCATTCCAAAATGGCAGAGCTATTTAACAAGCTATAAAGCAATCATGTGCATTTATTGTAGCTTTTTGCCTCAAATTCAAAAATCTACTGGAATACAGCCATGGAAACTACTTTAGAGGGATAGAATGTTAGGGGCTGCTGTTGCTCTTTTGCATGTGTATGTGCAATGCTGAGAGCTCATCTATGCTGCTGCAGATGATGATGATAGACCTCAGGCAAGGAGGAGGAAAAGGGTGTTTAGACCCCATTTAACTTCTGATTGTCACCATGATGTGAAAATAGTAGAGCACTACAGGGAAGACAGAAACACATGGCAGGAACTCTGCAACCTCTGTCATCCTCATCAGTGTTTTCAAATATGAGCACGGACCATGGAGGAACTGGACAATTCCACTAGAATTCAGTTTTTTGTGACAGGAATTAAGTCACTAAAGTCCATGCAGTCTGGCAAAGGGGATTTTGATCTAAGCAAGCAGAGTTCCAAGGTCCTACTCAGTGATGAGCTCACAATATAAAATTAGGTTGATAAAACTACCTTCAAAATCTTTGCTTTCATACCTACAGTCAAACATCAGGGGAATGGTCCTGGGAGTGGTGTGAGGAAGCCAATACTGCAGCAGAGATCCTTGTACTTGAACATCTTTGTTATAGGGTTCACCATAAGAATTACTACTACACTAACCCTGGGGAAGAATTCTAAGCCAGTATATAATCTTACCACTTGTCAAAGTTGGTGAAATCCACAAGATTGCACTAGCAAACTCATTCCTCCCTGAGGTTGCACATCTAGTTTTTAATGCCTGGAAAACATGTAGATAGCACTCCAGGGTGCTGCTTCAAAGTCAAAGCTGATTTGTGCTGACAATTATACAAAGTGCTCTGCTGGAGATAGTGATGAGCTGTCCCAGAAGGGTTTCCCACAGTGGTCATAAAAGACAAAACTGTTTAGCAGTGATGGCACAAAAGAAACAAGGCTGGTGTGTTTGCATTAAATCTCTGGCACTTTTCACATATTTTTGACTGTGGTTATATTTATTAAGAGCTAGACAATTTCCTTCATTTTGAGTACAAAACTGATAACTAAATAACTTGGTTTCTAAGACTACATAGGACTTACCTTTTCCCACTTCCAAAGTGCCACTCTATCCTTGTAAAAACTACACAAGATACCACACAAATCATTCAGTCTACATTTTCTCAAACAAATGCCAGCAAAACAAAGTTGTCAAGGAAAGGAATTTAACAGGAGCAATAGTAGCAAGCTGGGGGAGAGAAGAGTCAATTTTTCTACTACAAAATTACAGTCCCAGAGAGGAAAGGAGCAGTGGTTTTCTTGGTGTCAACAAGTGAAGAAATTCGTCTTGATCTTACTGAGGACATGTTGCAGTCTCTTAAGCTGTGTCATATGCTTAGACAGGTACCTACCAAAGGGGTCATTAAACTCTAGCATGGGCCTAATGAGGGAGGAGTAGACAGGGATGATAACTTCCTTCATTCTGCAAGAAACACTTCTTTTGATTAGTCTGGCAAGTTAAAAGGATTTTCCAACAGTGGATACAAGGTGATCAAAGGATAGTTCATTGTCAATGAAAGTGCACAGGTCTCAAATGGCTGAGCCAACATTCAAAGGAATGTATCCTACATGGTAGGTGCTTGGTTGCCCAGTTTTGCCTAGTGACAATACTGTATTTGTTAGCATTTAATTTTAAGTCAGTGTTCAGGCACCACTTATTGGTCTGTGTTGGTCTCTCCTGAAGGATTTGGAAGTTGCATAGGTGGTTAATAAAGGCTCAAAGTTTGCAGTTATCCACAAACTTGTTAAGGCTGACATCTGTGCTTGTGGTTAACCATTACCAGAAGTAAATATTAAAGTGTAGGAATAACAGAACCAATCCATGGGGGCACATCACTGGTAACCAAGACAGCATGCCTTCCCCAGTAATAAAATTGGTTCTGTTAGTTAGCTAGTTTGCTATCCAGTGGGTAACATAGCAGTTTACATTTAGTTTGAATAGCATGTTGATGATGCCAGAATATTGTACGGCAAGAGCAGTGGCCAGTTCCATTTAGGCAATGTGACTAAACTGATTTGTCCAAGTCTAATGCATCAATGACATGCTCAAGGAAGCCCACTAGATTCACATGATGGATATGCCTTTGACAATCCCAAACTGGCTCGAGTCCATGGCTTTTAGATGGGCCAATGCCCTTAAGTTCCATTGCTTTTCAGATATGACTGGTCTGGTCAGACTTACAGGTATCGAATTTGCTGGATTAGTAGTGGCTCTGCCTTTTGCAAAGGGATGACTACCACAGTTCTTCATTCCAGTGGCATGAATCTGCAGGGCAGGCTGACACTGAATAGGCTTAGTGGTGAGATTACCAGACACACACTGGTGCTGATAAAAAGGCAGGACCCAGAAAGTAAAAAACATTGGCCTTTGAGAGAGAGCATTCAGGATCTGCTTGGAGGTGGACCTTGTTCCTCCTCCAAAACATTTTTCTGCATGTATTGTTCCCACAGATTCCATTTTTTCTATGTGATTTACGCCTACCCTTTTCTAAAAATCCCATTCCCGTTGCTTTATTTCTGCTACAGTATTCAATACTTCAAGTTTAGTTAGTTTAGATTTTGATTTCCATTTTCTAGTAACTTTTTTGTCCAATTGGCCTCTTCCCATCCCTCTGTTTGTTCCCAATCCCTTGGCTCCTTTCCCACCTACCTCCAAGTAAATTCCAGACCACTCTTACCTATTCTCTGTAGCCCTAATTGCGATCATCTCTATCGGCAAGATCTCTTTTCTCCAGTCCCATGTTAGCAGAGTTCTTAGCAAATTTTCTGCTACTTTATGAATATAATATTCTGTATAACTATTCTCCTTCAAGATCTGTGTCCAAAATCCAATTCTTTCCTTACGTCTTGGAATTACCCCTGGTTCATTATCCCTTTCCATTTTGAACTGTAACTTTTGCTTGTTTTATTTATAAATGTCTTAATTGTGCAGCTCTAAAATATTCCTTCAGATCAGGCAATCCCAAAATTCCTTGTTCTACTGGGAGAATCAACTTGTCCCACTAGGCTCTTGCTCTCTTCCACTCTCACAGAAAATCCTTCAACTCTTTATTACTATCTACTTCTCTTCTGGTTGATAAAAATATGCCTGACCTGTGTATAAAACTAAAAGGATTAAAATGTTTTACTGCTTGCATCTTGCTCTCCATATCCATAGGCAAGAGCTTCCAGTCTCTGTTTATGTATTATTTTTGTTTAGTAGTCTCTTCTTACTTATCATTATGTACTATAACAGAATATTTTTAATCCATACTCCTAAATACTTAATTTTATTATATCCCCATAAATATGGGTATTGCTGAACCAATTCATGTGTGGGTACACAGTTTATAGCTGTAGCCATTGTTTTTATCTTCATTAATTTTATATCCCCAAAAAAAACAGAACTGTCTTAGAATGTCCCACAACACTGAGATGTCCCTATCTGGTTCCATCAAGTACAAAATATCATCATCAGCAAATAAAGCCAACTTTTCTTGAACACCATACCAATTATATCTTTGAATTTCTGAGTCCCTTGTTTTCTTTGCCAATGGTTCTAAATACAATGCAAATAAAGGGGAAAGAGGATACTCCTGTCTGGTTCCACTATTCAGACAACTTATCAGACAGGAACCCATCAACTTTGATTTTTGCCTCCAATTCCTCATATACCCTTCTAATTAACTTTATTATTGTATTAGGAAATGCAAATGCTTCAATTACCCTACTCATAAAATCCCTGCTTACTCTGCTGAATGCTTTCTCTACATGAAGCTCCAACAACAGTGGCATTTGCTTACATTCTGCTTCGCTCTGGATCATCATTGTTCTATTAAATGTTTGCCTACCCTCCACAAAACCACAATGGTCCATATCTATCAATTTTGGCATCACCTTTGCTATTGTTTTAGCCATTGTACACAAACACTTTATAAACCATGGTTTACAATAGAAATAGTCCTATATGAAGCTGGATCAGATGGGTCTTACCTTCTTTACATATTATGTGCACACAGCTTTTCGCCAGGATGCTGGCACCGACCCTCCTTTTAAAACACTGGGAAACCAAACCTTCCAGATACTTATATAATTTTCTTCCTTTCTAACTTCCACAGGAATACCCATCTATTCCAGGAGACTTTCCTGTAAATTGGTTATACATCACCATTTTATCTCATCTTCTCCTAGCTTAACTGTTAGTTGTTGAGCCTCATAGCTTCGTAGCTGTGTACTAGGCTGATGGTCCTGGATCCTTTACAAGCCTAGCCCATAGGATTACCCTGGCATCACATCGTGTCATCCGACTTTAGTTTCCAGTGCTTCTGTCGAGTACAGCCAGTCAAGTGATCTCCAGGGTGAATTTTCTATTTCCCATCCACTCATCAAGATTTCTCTTGAAGGGGGCCAGTGAGGTGCTCTGTTTGACATGTATGGAAAGTCTATTCCATAGCATGGGCAGTCTCTGGGTTATGAACCTGTCCCTCCAGCAAGTTCTGTTGATTGTGGTAATGAGGCGGAGGTCTCTGGAGCGTGTGATGTGGAGGGATTGGGATTTCTTTAGATGTAGCATTTCTAACAGAGCTGGGTCAGGCATGGCTTTGTAAGTCAAGCAGAGATCGCCTCTAAGTAGGCAATATGTGAGAGAATAGTTGGAGTTTTTTTGAGTCTGTCCATATAGGGCAAATGTTTAAGGCCTAGGATCCTCTTTGTGAGGTACTTTTGCAGCCTTTTCAGGTGCTGCAGGTGTCTAGTGAGGTACATGCCAAATGGGGCATTGTACTCTATGATTGGCCTAATGAGGGAAGAGTACAGGGAGACAATGACCTCTTTCTTCCTGGATGCAAAACCCTTAGTAGTAAGATGTGCCACACAGAAGGGCTTTCTGACCACAGTGGCAGTCTGGTGGTCAAAAGAGAGGTTGCTGTCAACCTGTGTTCCCAGATCTCTTATAACGCCTTGTGTGTTCAGTGGACTACCATCGATGTGGTAGTTCATGGGAACTGGGTTTTTCCCAAAGGGGATGATGGCACATTATTTTGGCACTGAGCTTAAGGCCATGGTTCTGACACTAGTCATTTGTCTCAGTGAGGCCTTTCTGTAGGATGTTAACATCACTTGGGGCATTAATAATGGCTCCCAACTTGCAATCATCTGCAAACTTTGTCAGCCAGAGTCCCTTCATGTTGGCCTGGACTTCTGAGAAGTAAATATCAAACAGGATAGGACCCAGGACAAATCCCTGTGGGACTCTACTCGTGACTGGTCAGCAGTCTGACTTGCAGTCAGCTACTTTCACACTGTGGGTTCTCTCTGTGAGACAGTTTGCAACTCACCTACTGATATAGGTGTTGATGTCTAGCGTAATGAGTTTTTCTATGATTCCTGAGTGGGGAATGGTATCAAAGGCCTTGGCAAGATCAAGGTAAGCTGTATGAACCACCTTGCCTTCATCCACAGCTTTGGTAACTGACTCAAAGAAGTTGACCAATTTGAGCAGGCATGCTCTACCCTTCACAAAATCAAACTGTGTGGGATCCAGAGTTTGGAGATTCCCTATATCCTTGTTTATTAGGTCCATGATGAGGTGTTCCATTACTTTGCATATCGGACTTGTCAGGCTAATGGGGTGATAGTTTCCTGCGTCTGTAGTCGCTCCTTCTTTGCAAAGGGGAATGACTATAGCAGTGTGTCATTCGGTAGGGACAAAGCCTGAGGTAAGGCTGTGACTGAACAGAGCACACAGGTGAGGTGCCAGTGCACTCTATAGTTCATGTAGAGCACAGCCAGGGATATTGTCAGATCCCATAGAAGCTGTATTACTGGCCTTGGACAGTGCTGTTTTAACCTGTGCAGCAGTAACAGTGTGTGCCTGGCAATCTACTGGTATTGTGATTGGTCCTTTGGGGAGAAGGGTAAAGTTGCCACTGAATCTGTTGGACAGTATACTGGCAATATCTGTTGGCTCTGTATAGGAGGAACCACTGTGCAGTAGCTCTGGGTATTGCCATGGAGGTTCTTTACATACCTATAGAAGGCCTTGTGGTTGTCTTTACTATCTGCTGCAATTCTGTTTTCATAGCTAATATTAGAGGATTTGATGAGGGATCTCAACTTTTTGTTGAGGCTGATAAGGGTGTTTTTCCAGTCTTGGGAATTCACCTTATTCCGCATCAGTTTTCTCCTTCTGTTGTAGAGTTTGTTTATGGCAGGGGACCACCAGATTGGCTTCCTTTTTTTTTGAGGAGAGGATCTTGGTTCTACTGGGTATGGCGAGATCCATGCGTTTGTGTATGTGTCCGTACAGTGCATTTGTGTATGATTCGGCAGTCATGCAACTATTCTCCATTTGCATGGGTGCCATGAAATTAGCCACCTCTGTTCTTAGCAGACCAAAGTTAGCTTTGGAGAAGTTTTTCATGTGTGTGTCAGGTTGGACCCTAATATTCTCCAGGGTGCCTAGGAATATGGAGCGTCTTGGGACATGGTTGGGGACCTATAACAGGCTATGAAAAAAGGTAAACCGGAAAATAATTTTCTTGGGTGGGAAAGCCAGGGTACCTTTTTGGCTAGACTTGTATAGGCCCTAGGGCCAATAGCCTAGTACCTACCTATGAACCTATGACCTGAATCGCTGTCTTACCCAATGTTAGCTGCACCTGAAGTATCTCTGATGCGTTATGTTGGGCTACCAGTCTGGAGGTGTGCACATCCTTTATGAATATGGAAACCACCACTTTTGGAGCTTCGGTCCAAGTTCTGGGGCCAAAAGGTATGGAATGAGTTATAGCCTGGTAGTGCTGGGGTGCTTTCTGCTGCCTTGAACCAGGTCTCTGTTACAGGACAAATGTCGATGTTCTACATTTTACGGAGTGCTTCGAGCAAGTGCATTTTGATATGTAGACTTCTAGCGTTGAGCAGCATGATCCTCAGATTGCATTTGTTTGTAGCTGTTATGGTGGTGATTTGGTCTTTGGAACACCGCCTAAAAAGGCACTACAGGGGTGGCAAGAGCCTTGGAAACAAACAAACGTAAGCAGAAAACAATTTAATATATCACAGCAAAGCTTTCGGGTGAAACCCTTCTTCAATACTAACAATCATTAAAACAAAAGCAGCTTGCTTTAAATAGGAGCAAAAAAACAGTCACATGATAGCAGCCAAAATCACATGACCGACAAACACAATATAACATATATACAAAATGCATAAATATTTAAAATAGCTTAACACGCTGAATTTTACTTAAAACAGGCTTAAGGCTAACAGTAGAATTTAATCCAGGTGATGAATCCGCTGCTAGTCTTAAAATCCATTCATATTCCTTAATATCTAAAACATTATTAATATCACCACCCCTACTATGAGGTTTAACTAAATCTAGGCATCTAAATTTAAAGCAATGCGTATTCTCATGTGTTTTAATATGCTTAAAAAGAGCATTATTCTCAACCTCCCTTCTAAACTCTGACTTATGCTCAATTATTCTGTCTTTAAGTTTACGTGTGGTCTTGCCCACATAGAATGCTGAACAGGCATTACAAGTAGCCAAATACACCACATTTACACTGTTACAGAATGCTACTGATTTAAAGTAAAACTCTTTTAAAGTAACAGGATGAATAAATGCATAATTAGGGGTAGCAGCAATGTCTGTACAACAAGAACAGCTCATACATTTAAAAGTACCAATACGATCAGAGAAAGCATTCAGCTTTAAGCCAAAATTAAAATCTTTATAACATAAGCTTTTAATACTTCTCATATTCCTATATGAGTAGTAAGGCTTTTCACCTAAAATTCGCCTAACCTCTGGACAGGCCATCAACACAGGCCAGTATTTGGCTATGATATATTTGACCGAACCTGTTCTACTACTAAAGTTCATAACATATCTAGTTCTAACTATATTTCCAATGTTAGATCCTGATGTAATGATCACATGATCATTCATACACGCGTCTGTCCTAAGGTAAGGTTTATATGTAGTATCCCTATTAAGTATTACCATTCTCTTCAATTCTTCCAATATATCCAAGTCATAGCCATTCTTAACAAACTCATTGAACATTTCATCTAACTGTATATGAAATACAGAGTCGATTGTATTTAACCTACTGACTCGTGAAAATTGAGCTTTAACAATTCCTTTAAAAACATGGGGTGCATGCATACTATTATAATGTAAGTATCTACTTAAGAGTACTTACTTATTTAAGAGCCTTGGCCAGTATCCAGAAGCCCAGGAGTGACAGATGCAGGCCATCTGTGGCAAAGGATCGAGGTCTGTCAATCATGTCATCCCAGGCAGATACTGGATCCCTTAGAATGACACCAGAAACTTAACCAATTGTTGAAATCAATCATTTTCTGCTTGTACTGTGGTATCATTCTGGGTGATGGTAGGATGCTGCTCAGGGCTAGGGCTGTACCGCCTGGGCTAATAATCAGAGCGCTCCTCCATGTCTCTTTTCATGTAGTCCAGGGAGGTACGTCTCAGGGCATTCACACCCACATGTATTTGTACCTGTTGTTGAGGGACCTGAGTGCGTGCGTTATATGGCAGATCCTGGCACCTGACAGGCAGCTGACTGTTACTTTCTCCTTATTCAACCTAGTGAGTGGGACATCAGAGTGCCTCACTATCGAGTCACCTATGACTAGTGTGCTGGGTATGCTGTTTTGCCTTAGGAGCTTTGGCTGAGTGGTACACTGTTTAGGAGCGTTATGTGTCTCGTGATTAGTGTTGTGTTGTGGTGGTTGAATGTGTTTCTGCCTTGGAGGTCACTGCTGTTTAGGTAGATTTTTATTGAGAGCCTCCGTGAAGGTGGGTGTTTGGTTTGTGTTTTTATGTGAAGGCAGTGCTGGTGTGTGTTCTGGTGGGCTGTGTGTTTCATGTAGTGTGGTGCAAGTGTTGACCTTCTCCTCCTGACCAGTTATTCCGGTCTAAGCTGGAGAGTGCGTGGCTTCCAATTTGGATGCCTCTAACCTTGACATATTTAAGTCTTCCATAAATATTTCCATTTGTGTTTTTTTCTTTATTTGCCCAGTGCTCTGCTTTATACAAATTTTCATAAAATTTCCAAAATATGTCTAATACCTCTACAGGATCTCTCATTATTTTTCTTTTTATAGGCTTCCCAAGTTCAACAACAACCCTTTTTATTTTCTGTTGCCTATGTCATCATGCCTTAAGTTTTTGTGCTCTGGAGTTATTAAAAGAAAGAAAAAAACATTTTTAATACTTTACACTTTTGCCACTGTTTAGTCAGGATCAACACTTTCTGCTGGTAGGTTTGCATGTTTACCAACAAACATCTTGGTTGCTTTCTCATGGTCAGATTTGGTGCATACATATGGTGTTGCCCTTTCCATCAACAGCTCCCACTGTGGAATAGTAGTAGTCCAGTTGTTTACATCTGTTCCTTCTTGTTTCTCTGGTACAGCAGAAAATTTCACATTTTCCCTACTGACTCTGTCCCCTAATTCTATCATTTTTTAAACATCTCTTCTCACCCAGCCTTTTCCTCATTTCAACCTCTGATTTTGGAATTTAATCAGCTCATCTAAATATCTGTTTGTAAGGGTATGTGTTAAGCTTAGGGTGGAAATATTGGTGAGAACCAGGTCCAATATTTCTGAACCCCTAAGCTGGGACATGAACCAGTTGGTCTAGACAGTGCAGATTTCCCAGTTAATGAAGGGGTAGCAGTGACACTCTCAACAGGAATGGATGCCCATTTGTTAAGATGTACCTCAGGGGCAGGAAGTGATGTTCAATATCTGTGGTGGCTAAAGACTGGCCTCTTTTATATACAGACTAGCCCCTCCCCCCATAACACTGTCATTTTCCATGTTGGATCTGAGAGAGTGGTAGGCACTGAAGCCCTGAACTATGGGGGGGGGGGCTACTAACCCTGTTCTGAAAACATGTTTCAGAAACACCTCGGAAATCTATACTTACAAGAGCTGATAATGCCTGTAAGGTGTGCAACTTCATTTTTAGGATTCAAACCTTGAGCAGTTACCTTTACACAGTTTTGATTTTGATTAACTATGCAGTAATTTCTGGAGACCGAGCTTGGCTAAAAAAAAGGCAATGTAGGGGAGGAAACAGTCCTGGCAAATACAAAGAAGCCATAAGAAGAGAGATGCAAGCCATCCCTAGCAAAGCAGCTAGGGTTGTTGATCATCTCCTGCAAGGCTGATATATATTAGCTCCCCTTAGTATGACACCAACAGCTAAGCCAATAATTAAAACTGGTTATCTTTTGTTTGTATTGCAGCATGATTCTTGGTAATGGTAAGATACTGATCAGTATTGGCATGAATTTCAGATGTATACTCTTATAGTTCTACCATTTCCCTCCTCATATGATCCAAGGAGGTATGTCAAGTCATTCACTCCCACATCTGCAATAACTATGTCATACCTGTACTTATGGTGAAAGGACATGAGGGCCCTAGAGACATTGTAGGTGCTAGCATCTGACAGGCAGCTAACCATCACTCTTATTTTTGCTCAGCTTGGTGAGTGGTATTAAATGATATAATAATAGCTGCTGGTAGTCTCACCACGGAGAATAATCAATAGTAGCTTAGTCTTAGGTAAGATGGTGCACGTAAAAAACAACAAGTGAAGAAAACACTGTCAAGTCTGTTCAGACCTTCCACTTCCGTACTACAAGTCAACCAAATGTCTATTCAGATCTTTCACAATAGTAACGAACTCTCCAACCACAACCGTTTGTATCACAATAGTAATGAAGTCCACAGATGAATAAAGAACCATAAAAAAGTTTAATCCGTGGGTAGGTGAGCGCTTTCGCATACAGCTTTTTCAAACCATAATAAGCAGTATCGCATGTTCATGTTATATATCCTCTAATTGATTATAAAACAATCAATTAGATATTATAAAAACAATTAAAACCATAACTATCAAAAAGGTAGTGTACCTCACAGTAAATCACAAATACTTAGTATATTGTAGTCCATATAAAAGAACTTGCGAATGTGTAGAGATCACGCTGATATAATCATTTGATGAATGTATAACAAGCTTGTGTATTTGTGAGTAATAAACTAAAATATATTATAATATACTCTATTTGAAATCACGCTGACATAATCATTTGATAAATGTATAACGAACTTGTAAATTTATGAGTAATACACCAAAATATATTATAATATACTCAGAAAGCATGAGCAACTATTAAATATATTTAAATATATTTAACAACATCCTAACATGATTATTAAGTTATATAGCTAACATATACTAAATAAAAAATAATAAAATAACTAAAAATTATGAATCATGTTAATAAGACTACATCTTATAAATACATTGTATAAAAACCAACAAATGAACAATTCCTATACTAATATCTATGTTACAATATATGTGTACTGTTCCTTAATATAGGTTTTAAGGGCATCCTGTCGTTAAACCCTGGCGATATAGGGGCTCTACATATATAAAATCATCCTAGCATGATTATTAAGTTATATAGCTAACATATACTAAATAAAGAATAATAGAATAGCTAAAAGTTATGAATCATATTCATAAGGCCACATCTTATAAATACATTCTATAAAACAACAAATGAACAATTCCTATATTGTTATCTATGCTACAATTTGTGTCTTCTGTTCTTTAATATAGGTTTTAAGGGCACCCTGTCATTTAACCCTGGCAATATATGGGCTCTAGTTTTAATTATCCATTGTGTTTCAATTGATTCTGTATAGTTTAAGTCTCCTCCACGTATATTTGGGATTATTACTTGCAAGACTGAAAAAACGAATGTATGAGTTTCATCAGTATTTAAAACATGTTTAGATAATGCATTAACATTCGATTTAATCCTAATTTGATAAAGATGTTCCCTAATGCGTTCCTTTAACATTCTGTTCATTTTCCCTATATAGAATGATGAACAACATGAGCACCTAACAATATAAATTACATGCCTAGTGTCACAACTAGCATTCACCTTAATACTATAATATTCACCAGTAATAGGGTGTATAAAAGCATTCACATCAGTAACATATTTACAATAATTACATTTCCTGCAAGGTTTCAAACCCTCAAAAGTTGTGGGGTCGATGTTACTTTTAACATCAGAGCAGCATAATAATTTATATAAATTGTTCTCATTTATTTATTTATTTATTTGCATTTGTTTAACCAGGATAGTCCATTGGGCTCAAGAACCCGTTTTCAATGGAGTCCTGGGGAGAAAAGCTCCACATACATATTTAACAGAGAATGAGGATATACATAGACATTACATGGGGTTCAACATGAGAAAAGTACCAAATACAGAGGAAATACATATACATTTGATGGGGTAAAACATAGTACAATTTACGTAATAAAACGTGCAGAGAACAGCTGAAACAAGGCAATAAGAGTTGCACCAAATTTATAAAAACAAAAATTTTTTTTTTTTTTTTTTTTTATATGTATTTATATAGAGAGAGAGAGTTAGTGTAGTATACAGGTAGGCTGAGGGTAATGCTGCCTGGTGTTCGTATAGTCAGAGCTGAAAGAGTTACTAGATGAAATAGTAGGTTATGAAGGGTGAGAGCAGGAGCATTGCCATGTGGAGGATAGATAAGAGTGGAGTGATTTTTTGAAGGATGGGAGGCTTGTGATGGTACGAATAGAGGGAGGAAGGGAGTTCCATGAGCTGCTAGAGAGAAGGACAGGAGGTTTTGTCCAGGAGGGTGGTGGGGTCTATGTATTTCTATGAGGTTTTGATTGTTTGATCTTAGCTGTCTTTGTGTGTGGTGCATTTTAAAGGTAGAAGAGAGTGAGGGGCGGAGGGATGGCTGGAAAATCAGTTTGTGAGCATATGTGAGTTGGGTATATGAGTGGTAGTTGGGTAGTTCTAACCATTTTAGTTTGTGGAGTGGTTCACAGTGGTGTGTAGATGATTTTTTAGAAGTGGCAAATTTGGCAATTTTATTGTAACAAGAGGATAGTTTGGTTTTGAGGGAAGATTGGAGGTTAGTAAGAAGGGGTGCTCCATAGAGAAGGGAGGGTAAGAGAAAAGTAGTTGAGAGTGTAATCTTGGTAGCTGAGCTGAGAAAGCGATTATGACGGTAGAGCATTCCAAGTTTTTGGTGTGGTTTTTTTTATGTTTTTTAGTAGATGGGAGTGGAATTTAAACAGGTCATCGATTTGGACTCCTAATAGTTTGGTTTCTGATACAAGCTCAAGGGGAATGTTATTATGGCTGTAGATGGAGAATGATTTAAGATCGATGTTAGTATTTTTTGAAGGAGTAAATATCATGAGTTTGGTTTTAGTAGCATTAAGGGCTAGATGGTTGTCTTTCATCCAATTTTCAGTGGTGGAGAAGGCATTCTGGGTAAGCTTTAGTAGAGTTGGTATGGATGAGGCAGTGCAGATGATTGTGGAATCATCTGCATATTGAATAATAATAGCTTGAGGGATAGTGTGGTAAAAGTCATTAATGAAAATATTAAAGAGAAGGGGGCCCAGGATGGAGCCTTGTGTGACACCTGTAGGGGTATTTAGAAAGGAGGAAGTGGCTTTTTTCCATTTGACTGCTTGTTGTCTGTTGGAGAGATAGCTGTTAAACCAGTGGAGTGAAGTGAGAGAAAGGTTTAGATTAGATAGTTTAGTAAGAAGTATGGGGTATAGTATCAAAGGCCTTGGAAAGATCAAGAAGAGTGGTAGATACAATGAGTCCAGAGTCCCTAGCTTTAACAGTTTCGAGGAAAGATAGAAGGGCTGTCATGGTACTATGATGGGGTCTGAATCCGTGTTGGGTGGGGGTTAGTTGATTGTTGTCCAAGAGGTAGTCAAGGAGTTGAAGGTGGATACATTTCTCCAGGACTTTAGAAATGGGAGAGAGGATGGCTATAGGACGAAAATTGGAGATGTTAGTATTATTTCCACCTTTGTGTAGAGGAATAATATAGGCTTTCTTCCAGGATTTGGGAACAAGACCTTCTTGGATAGAGCGATTGATGAGGATGCTGATAGGGAGGGCAATGGCATCAGCAGCTATACTGAGATAGTATGAGGGAATGTTGTCAGGGGCATTGGTGCCTGGTTTTAATTTCTGTAGGAGTTTTCTTATGGTAGAAGTAGGAGTAGGTTTAATTGAAAAAGGGTGTGATTGAGGTGGGGATGAATGGGACAAAGGAGTAGGAGGGGGAGATTGAGGTGAGGGTGAATGAGACAAAGGAGTAGGAGGGGGATGTTGGTTGGCAGAAGAGGAGGTATTAGGTGAATTGTGTGTAAAAGAGGAAGTAAGTTTAGAAATAGAGTCTATGAAGAAACAATTGAATTGGGTAGCAAGATCTATGTCTTGTGAATCTGGGCTGGGGTTTGGGTTTTCTATAGTACCAGGTTTTAAGAGTGAATTTATACTTGCCCAGAATTTTCGTGGGTTAGTTTTATGATTGTTTTGAAGGTGGATAAAGTAATTTTGCCGGTCTATTGAGATAAGTTTTTTCACTGAGTTACGTATAGTTTTGTATTGATTGAGGTTTGATGTAGATTTGTTTTTCTTGTATTGTGTCCATGTTTTGTCTCTGAGTCGCATGGAAGTAATTGTATTTTTTGTTAGCCAGTGGGCTGCTTTCCTTTTTATTCTTTTGGTTATTAGGGGAGCATGATTATTTAGGATGTTTAGGAAGATAGTGTTAAAGTGGGATACTGCATTTTCGAGTGGTAGGGTTTTTAAGTGAGTCCAATTAATAGATTTAAGGTTACTGGAAAAAGCTTCAGGGTTGAAGTTTTTATGGAATCTGGTAGTTATGTAATTGTGAGTAACTTGTAGGGGAGTTGGAAGACGTGTAGTGAAGATGGGAAGATGATCACTGAAGGGGTCAGGAAGGGTTCCACTGTCAGGGTAGTTATGGGGATGGGAGACTAGAATCCAGTCTAAGATGTTGCCCCTTGAGAAGTCCTTGGATGGCCTAGTTATCGTGTTGATTAATTGAGAGTATTTGAAAAGGTTGATGTTGAGGGGGTGTGTAGGTGACTGTATGGAGGACCAATTAATGTTGGTATCTCCCATGATTATAGTTTCATTATTAATGTTACTTGATAGCCAGGAGAGGATGTTTTCAAGTATTGGAATATTATCTCCAGGGGAAATGTAGAGAGAGGCTATAGAAATGGATTTGTGTGTATTTAGTTGGAGATGAGCTAGTAGTAGTTCTGCATTAGAAAACTGGGGAATGGTTTTGTTGTAGGGTGTTAGGCATAGGGAGGATGCATAGAGTAGAGCTACTCCACCACCCTTTTTGTAGGGTCTGTCTGATCTAATGATTGAGTAGTTTGGTGGTAATATCTCGGCATCCTTAATGTGGGGTTTTAGCCAGGTTTCAGAAATGGCTAAGATGTCAGGTTTGTTATGGAATATCCATGCATGAAGGTTAGGGATTTTGTTTGCTACGCTTTGTGCATTAAGAGATGTGAATAGGATGGATTTATAATTTGAGGAGTGGTTTGGACCTGGGTTAGGGTGTATATCATCAGATAAAAGTATTGAAGTAAGAAGTTTGGTTAGTAAGAAGAGGTATTTGGGTTGTTTAGTTTGAATAGAGTGGCTGGAAGGATTAGAGGGGGATATGAAGAATAGGGAGGGTGTGATGACTTTATGAGGAAGGATAATTTTATAGTGGAAACATAGGTTGTTGCAGAGGGGGTAGAGGTTAGGAGAGATGTGGTTATTGTAGTGAGATTCTGTTGTATGGAGATGAAAGGTGGTATGTAAGTGGGTAGAATGGTTGATGAGAGAGGGTTGTGTAAGAGTAAAAATAAGTGAGGCTGAAAAGGAGTAACAGTTGAATTGGGTAGGATGAATAACTGAGAGACATGTTGTTGTGTGGATGAGATCTAAAATTATATCGAGGAGGATGAGGGGAAGTTGTCATGTAAGTATAGAGAGGGGTGGGAGGGGATGGGAAGAGGAAGGGGAGGAGTTTGATAGTTTGGGAGGAAGTAGGTGAGGTATACAGGCTATAAAGGTAGAGGTAGTGGGGGTGGGTGGGATTTGGGGGTAGGGTAGGGGAGCGGAGTGAGACAAGAGGGCTTAACGGAGCGGGAAGAGACAAGGGAGTAAAATGTGGAGGGAGACCATCAGTAAAGAGAGAGATAACCAACAGGTAAGTCTGATGGTGGGAGAAAGGTTGATTCAAAGGTGTGGGGGATGAGAGGCAGGATGTAAGGGTAGAGGGCACTGAAGGCAGGCTTCCTTGGGGAGAGAAGAAGAGGTGATAAGAGTATCAGGGGACTAAGAGCAGCGTGACTAGGGGTCAGGTTACAGAAAGCTTACAGAAAAGATGTGGGGAATACAGGGCAGAAGCTAGTAAGTTTGAACGGTTACAATGAGGGGTAGACAATTGCAAATCAGAACGCTGTCTTTAAAGAAAGTTAGTTCACGAGTAAAATGTGGAGGGAGACCATCAGTAAAGAGAGAGCTAACCAACAGGTAAGTCTGATGGTGGGAGAAAGGTTGATTCAAAGGTGTGGGGGATGAGAGGCAGGATGTAAGGGTAGAGGGCACTGAAGGCAGGCTTCCTTGGGGAGAGAAGAAGAGATGATAAGAGTATCAGGGGACTAAGAGCAGCGTGACTAGGGGTCAGGTTACAGAAAGCTTACAGAAAAGATGTGGGGAATACAGGGCAGAAGCTAGTAAGTTTGAACGGTTACAATGAGGGGTAGACAATTGCAAATCAGAACGCTGTCTTTAAAGAAAGTTAGTTCACGAGTAAAATGTGGAGGGAGACCATCAGTAAAGAGAGAGCTAACCAACAGGTAAGTCTGATGGTGGGAGAAAGGTCGATTCAAAGGTGTGGGGGAAGAGAGGCAGGATGTAAGGGTAGAGGGCACTGAAGGCAGGCTTCCTTGGGGAGAGAAGAGGAGGTGATAAGAGTATCAGGGGACTAAGAGCAGCGTGACTAGGGGTCAGGTTACAGAAAGCTTACAGAAAAGATGTGGGGAATACAGGGCAGAAGCTAGTAAGTTTGAACGGTTACAATGAGGGGTAGACAATTGCAAATCAGAACGCTGTCTTTATAGAAAGTTAGTTCACGAGTAAAATGTGGAGGGAGACTATCAGTAAAGAGAGAGCTAAACAACAGGTAAGTCTGATGGTGGGAGAAAGGTTGATTCAAAGGTGTGGGGGAAGAGAGGCAGGATGTAAGGGTAGAGGGCACTGAAGGCAGGCTTCCTTGGGGAGAGAAGAAGAGGTGATAAGAGTATCAGGGGACTAAGAGCAGCGTGACTAGGGGTCAGGTTACAGAAAGCTTACAGAAAAGATGTGGGGAATACAGGGCAGAAGCTAGTAAGTTTGAACGGTTACAATGAGGGGTAGACAATTGCAAATCAGAACGCTGTCTTTATAGAAAGTTAGTTCACGAGTAAAATGTGGAGGGAGACCATCAGTAAGAGAGAGCTAACCAACAGGTAAGTCTGATGGTGGGAGAAAGGTTGATTCAAAGGTGTGGGGATGAGAGGCAGGATGTAAGGGTAGAGGGCACTGAAGGCAGGCTTCCTTGGGGAGAGAAGAAGAGGTGATAAGAGTATCAGGGGACTAAGAGCAGCGTGACTTGGGGTCAGGTTACAGAAAGCTTACAGAAAAGATGTGGGGAATACAGGGCAGAAGCTAGTAAGTTTGAACGGTTACAATGAGGGGTAGACAATTGCAAATCAGAACGCTGTCTTTATAGAAAGTTAGTTCACGAGTAAAATGTGGAGGGAGACCATCAGTAAAGAGAGAGCTAACCAACAGGTAAGTCTGATGGTGGGAGAAAGGTTGATTCAAAGGTGTGGGGGAAGAGAGGCAGGATGTAAGGGTAGAGGGCACTGAAAGCAGGCTTCCTTGGGGAGAGAAGAAGAGGTGATAAGAGTATCAGGGGACTAAGAGCAGCGTGACTAGGGGTCAGGTTACAGAAAGCTTACAGAAAAGATGTGGGGAATACAGGGCAGAAGCTAGTAAGTTTGAACGGTTACAATGAGGGGTAGACAATTGCAAATCAGAACGCTGTCTTTATAGAAAGTTAGTTCACGAGTAAAATGTGGAGGGAGACAATCAGTAAAGAGAGAGCTAACCAACAGGTAAGTCTGATGGTGGGAGAAAAGTTGATTCAAAGGTGTGGGGGAAGAGAGGCAGGATGTAAGGGTAGAGGGCACTGAAGGCAGGCTTCCTTGGGGAGAGAAGAAGAGGTGATAAGAGTATCAGGGGACTAAGAGCAGCGTGCCTAGGGGTCAGGTTACAGAAAGCTTACAGAAAAGATGTGGGGAATACAGGGCAGAAGCTAGTAAGTTTGAACGGTTACAATGAGGGGTAGACAATTGCAAATCAGAACGCTGTCTTTATAGAAAGTTAGTTCACGATGCGCCACCTGGTGGCCAGTTATAGTATAGCAATGGTCTTGTCTAGGAGGGTATGGGGGACTAAAGCGCGAAAGAGAAGGAACAGGTAATGTAAGGGGGTTAGAATAATAGGGGAAAAGGTTGAATTTTGTATGCAAACTTTGGTGTTGCCTCAATATACTTAGACACTTCAGGATCCAATTTCAATAAGTTCCAATACTTATAAAAGTACAGTTTTGTACCTACCATAAATGTAGATGTTCAAAGATCCACATTGCTGCAGTCATAACCTGTGGGTAGTTCGCTGTCCTCGGTCGGCCCGAATACCAAAGTGTTAGGCTGGCGTCGGTCATGGTCGCTCAGATCTGACGTCAGTACGCCGTGGTACTAAAGCGCATGACCGACGTCATATCCTCAGTCTTTTCTTGCCCCAGATGTCAGAAGGCCCTAAAAAGAAAGGCCCTAGCCAAAAAACATAAAAACATCCAACCACCCATGTACAAACAGTATTTACAACCCAAACCACACAACCACCCAAACTACAGTGGGGAAGGAGGGAGGGTAAATTGGACTGCAGCAATGTGGATCTTCGAACATCTACATTTATGGTAGGTACAAAACTGTACTATGTTCTTCATCTCACATTGCTGCAGTCATAACCTGTGGGTAGAATCCCAAAGCAAAGGTAAAGGGAGGTTGGTAAAATCAGAAAGCATTGGGAGCTGCTAACATGCCCTGTAAAACTGCAGTAGCAAATCCAGCCCTAGACTTGGAGTAAAGAGGGAGATGATAATGTTTAGAAAAAGTGTGCACCGAACTCCAAGTAGTTGCTTCCAGAATATCTTTAGTAGCTACACCCCTTAAAAAAGCAGTAGAAGTGGCAGTAGCCCTAGTGGAATGAGGTCTGATTCCAGCCGGAACCTCCTTACCATGATGAGAATAACAAAAAGCAATACAATGGCCAATCCACTTAGAAATAGTTTGCTTAGAAACAGGTTTTCCCTGAGAACCCAAAGCAAAAAAAATATACAACTGTTGAGACTGTCTGAACCCTTTAGTTCTGCTCAAATAATAACGCAACTGCCTGTGAATATCCAAAGAGTGCAAAATTTTCTCCCCTTTATTTTGGGGATCAGCATAAAATGTAGGCAAATGAATAGATTGGTTCAAGGCCACATTAGAAACAACCTTAGACATAAAAGTAGGGTTAGTACGCAGGGATACCCTATCCTTATGAAAAATCAGGAAGGGTTCAACTGCCATTAGAGCCTGCAATTCAGATACCCTTCTAGCAGACGTAATGGCCAACAAAAAAGCAGTCTTCCAAGACAAAAACTTCAACTCAGACGTGGCTGCAGGTTCAAAAGGAGGTAGAGTGAGTTTTTCCAACACAAAATTGAGATCCCAGGAAGGAGTAGGAGCTCTACGTGGGGGTCTTATGTTCTTTGCCCCTCTAAGAAACTGCTTAAACAAAGGATGAGAAAATAATGGTGGATCACAGTCATAGTGAGCAGAAATGGCTGCAGCATGAACTTTAACAGAGGAGAAAGACAAACCTTTGTCTAGTAATTCTGTCAGATACTGAAGTGAAACACTCAAATTAGGTACTGAAACATCAAAGCTTTTTGCTTTGCTCCAAAGAAAAAATCTCCTCCATTTATCAGCATAAACCTTCCTTGTACTAGGCCTTCTGGCCTCCAAAATAACATTCAAAACTTGTTGAGGAAGCTGTGACCCTTCAGGGTCTAGAACAGAATATGCCAGGCTGTCAGATGCAGGGACTGTATCCTGATATTGAGTAAGTGATTGCCTGCCTGGGACAAAAGGTGTGGAACTGGTGGCAAAGGCCAAGGAGACTCCCGTACTAAACTCCTCAGCAGAGGGTACCAGTGCTGACGTGGCCAAGCTGGAGCTATTAGAATCATGGAAGGCTTGTCCTGTCTGATCTTCAAGAGCACCTTGTGAAGGAGAGGCAGAGGAGGAAGGCATAGACGTGAAGATTGCTCCAACTGAATGATAGAGCATCCACTTTCCAAGCTTTTGGATGAAACAGCTTTGTGCAAAACTTTGGCAGCTGGAAATTTAGTGGAGAAGCGAACAGATCTATGTCTGGAGTCCCCCAGATCACTGTCAACTGTCGAAATACCTGAGGATCCAATTTCCACTCGTGGGGATCCACTATCTGTCTGCTCAAAACATCCGCTAAGGAGTTCTGTGCTCCTGGCAGAAACCTTGCCTGAAGAGTGAGGTGCAAACTGAGAGCAGTCTCCCATAAAATCATAGCTTGTCTGCAAAGAGGGTACGAATGAGTTCCCCCTTGCTTGTTGATGTACCACATGACAGTTGTGTTGTCTGTTTGAATCAACACTTGTCCTGGGCGAAGTAGATCCTTGAAAGCCATCAATGCAAATTGGACTGCTAACATCTCCTTCAAGTTGATAAGCAAATGTTGAAGTCTGGCAGGCCACGTGTCTTGAACCCATTTTCCATTGAGGTGTGCTCCCCAAGCCTTGTCTGAGGCATCTGTCGTTAAGATCTGACTCGCCTCTGGTCGGGTCACAGAGAGTCCCTTGTTTAGGTGACATTCCTGAGCCCACCACAAAAATTCTTTCTGAATGCAAGGTATTATCTGAATGACAGTGTCCAAATCGTGGCAGTGTTGCGTCCAAACACTTTTGAGATACCATTGTAACTTCCTCATATGCAGTTTGGCATTGGGAAGCACCAGAATACAAGATGCCATGAACCCCAAGGCTTGAAGGACTGTACTTGCAGTCAGCCTGGACCGTAGAGACAATTGGTGAAAGTAAAGGGAAAGATTTCTTTGCTTGTCCGGGGTCAAAAATGCCATCTGAGAGGCTGTATTCTGTCTCACACCCAGAAAACACATGTCCTGAGAGGGTACTAGACTGGACTTTATTTCGTTCACAGAATACCCTAGGCACCTTAGCACTGCCATAACATACTGTAGATGGTGAAGTAGCTAGTCTTTGTCTTGAGCCAGAATCAGGCAATCGTCCAAATAAGGATAAATTTGTATTCCTCTTAACCTTAAGAAGGCCATCACCGGAGCCAGGACCTTTGTGAACACCCTGGGCGCAGTAGATAAGCCAAAGGGCAATGCAGAGAACTGATAATGTAAAGTCCCAGCCCGAAAACGCAGGAATCTCCTGCAACTGGGCCTGATAGGAATATGAAGAGATAAGCCTCTTTGAGATCCAGAGTTACCATCCAGTGATCTTTGCCTAGCAGAGGCAGAAGTTGTTGCAAAGTCAACATTTTGAATTTTGGAATGTCCAGGTATGTGTTGAGAATAGACAAATCCAGAATTGGCCTCCAAGTGTTTCCTTTCTTTGGTACCAGAAACAGACGAGAATAAAATCCTAGGCCCACTTCTGACTGAGGGACCTGCTGGATAGCCCCCATGTGTAGAAGTAAAGAAATCTGCTTGTGAGCCTCCACCCTTTGCTGAGGGGGAACGTCTGGCATGCCTTTGAAAGGAGGCAATGTGTGGAAATAAAACTTGTAGCCTCGGTGTATAATGTCCAACACCCATTTGTCCTGGGTGACTAAAATCCAATTCTGTCTGAAAAGAGCCAACTTTCCTCCCAGAGGAGCTGCCAGACAGGAGGGATCGGGCAGCTGAAGATGCAGGTCATTGGGTCTGCTTACGAAAGGACTTACCCCTGCCCTCACTTGTAGACTGTGCAGGTGAACTCCACGTCCTAGGCCTGAAAGAACCCTGTGTCTGCGCTCGGCCCCTACCACGTCTAGATCTTCCCCTAGACTGTAAATCAGAAGAAGTGTAAGCCCATCCCTTAGTAGGCCAATTTCTACTAAACTTAGGGGGCTGCACCTGTAAAAAATCCTTAACGGTCTGCATAGACTTAGCTTTGTCTTCCATTTTCTTCAGGACTGACTCCACAGGAGAACCAAATAAAACTTCAGACTGAAGGGGAACATCCAAAATTCGAGCTTTAACATGCTCTGACAAGTTCTGATCCTTAAGCCAGGCGTGCCTACGAATAACTGACCCAGTGGCAGCCACCCTGGAAGAAGCCTGTAAAGCATCAAAACCACACTGCAAAGAATGCCTACCCACCTGATCAGAGGCATGAACCAAATCCTGTAACTCCTTACACTCTATGCCCTCTGCTAAAGCATCTACCTTAGATTTTAACTGAGAAAGGAGAAAATTCTGGTACTTCAGCATATGAAACTGACAATTCAAAGCCCTCATTGCAAGAGTGGAAGAGGTATACACTTTTTTACCCCACCTGTCTAAGGCTCTAGAATCCTTATCCATAGGAACTGGGTTTTTTACAACAGAAGCCCTGACACCCTTAGGTCCCTGACTAATAGTTTCTGGGTCAGCCCTTGGGCTTCTATACAAATATTTATGCGCCTCTGGCACTCTGTAATACCCGTCTGGCTTAACCGGGGCAGGAGGCAAAGAGTCTGGATTAAGGGAAGCCTCAGAGAAAACATCCTGAACAACATCCAAAACAGGAGGTATAGCCAAGGGCCTATGCTGTGGTAAAAACAAGAATTCCCTAAGCCTCTTACGGGAATCAGAGAAATCCTGACCTTCCCATTTAAAATGCTCCCTCATAGAATGCAGGGTTTCTGAAAAAGAAAAATCCTCTGGAGGGGAAGCAGAAGGAGTAGAATCCTCTGCGTCTGAATCAGAATAAGGGGGAAAATCCTGAATGTCTTCAGCCGAAGACTCTGAGTAATCTGAAGAATGTTCCAATCCTTCCACCTCTGGCTCCACCCTAGGCCTCTTATCTGGAGGGGGCATAGAACCTCTAATCAAGGTAATCAAATCTTCTGCCATTTTAAGCATGTGTTTTTTAGGAACAGAACCTGCAGAACTAGGGCTGACGCCAGAGGCAGACAAACTAGGCCTGGCCTTGGAAGGTACCTTAGAGACAGAAGGAGAAGGCCTAACCACCTTATGCAAAGAAGGGAGTACAGCAACCTGAGAGGCCCCCTCAGCCTGACCCAACTCCTGAGAGGCCACATCTTGCAAAATTAAAGGCTCCCCTTGAGACTCAACTGAAACCTCAGCTGGTTCTACAGATTCCACCGTAGTTTCTAAAGAGCTGACGTCCGGAACGGACGACTCATCCTGCTTGGACTTTAACGATTTATCCTTACGCTTCTTAGCGGTAGCGGGCGTCGGAGGATCCGACGGCATATTGTAATTACACCGCCATCAAGACAAGCCTAGCACAATCTAACCTACGCTTAATGGTGCGCTTATTAAACCTAGCACAAAAGCGACACCCAACTACGTCGTGCTCAGGCCCCAAGCAAGGAATACAGAGAGAGTGGTAATCCCTATGAGGTATCTGTTTCCCACAAGAAATACAATTATTCACTTTTTCTGACATCCGGATTTAACTGAGGCAAGAAAAAACAAAAATATTCCCCAATGGGGTACTTAGCCCAACTTGGTTTTCGGTCTGAAACTCAGATTTCGAAAATTTCAGAACGCCGAACGGCACTTGCAAACGCTGCTTCTGCTTCGGACCATGCGGCAAAAAAGACTGAGGATATGACGTCGGTCATGCGCTTTAGTACCACGGCGTACTGACGTCAGATCTGAGTGACCACGACCGACGCCAGCCTAACACTTTGGTATTCGGGCCGACCGAGGACAGCGGACTACCCACAGGTTATGACTGCAGCAATGTGAGATGAAGAACATCAGGTTGTTTCACATGATAGATATCCTGTGTATAATGAAGTGTAAACCTAACTATCTCTTCTTTATTTGAAAGCTCTTCTCTTGTTTTTAACCTATATTCATAAAAACCAGAATCAGAAAATATGGGACTAGCTCTCTCATTTCGTATTTCTTCTACTTCCTTAAATACTTCACTGATTTCTTTTGAAGCATATTTTCTCTGGGAGAACCTATTTTCCTGGTCTTGTAATTCCTTCTTGAAAGAAGAGAAATCAGGATGTAATGTAGATATTCTCATACTCTGTCCTTTAAGGACATTTCTGAAAACATGTGGGGGATGCATACTATCTCTGAACAATAAATTGTTCTTAATACAATCTTTCCGATGTACCCCTGTATTAAAATATCCATTTGATAAACGGTATATGTTAACATCCAGAAATGACAGGCTATTCCCTGAGTAACTCATGGTGAATTTTAGAAAAAGTTAATTCATTGACCTGCTCAGTAAAACTATCAAGTTCATCGATTGTTCCATTCCACAGGAAAAAAAAAGATCATCGACAAATCTTTTATAAAATATAACATGCCTTTTAAAGCTTTCCAACTGTAACATTTTTTCTTGTTCCCAAAAAGCCATCACCAGATTGGCGTAGCTATTGGCACAAGACGTGCCCATAGCTACGCCATCTTTCTGTATATATGTATTATTAAACATAAATACATTGCTCTCTAATACTATTTCCGTTAAGGTACATAAGAAATCAATTTTATTGCTCGATAGATCAGAATGTTTACTCAAATATGTATGCACATACTCAAGACCTAAGTGGTTAGGTATATTTGTAAATAAGGATTTCACATCCATTGTCACAAGTAATAGATTTTTGACAGTTATTCCATGGTTTACTAACCTCATAGAAATCTAAAAGAAATTCCTTTGAATCCTTCAGAATAATTCCATTATTAAGAACAAATGGTTTGAGAATTTTTTCTAAATAAATAGATATATTTTCCGTGACCCACCCTCTACCTGAAACAATGGGTCTCATGGGTGGGTCACTGGAATTTTTATGAATTTTTGGAAGCCCTCTGATAACTGGAATAGTGGGGTCATCCATGATCAGATAGTCAAATAGATAATCCATCAAGCCCATCTTGTACATTTCATCAAGACTTCTATAAACATTATTCACAATACCTATAACTTCATCATGTGATAGTACTTTATAATGGTCTTGGTCATTCAACATATCTAACATTCTTGCTATGTAATCTGTTCTATCAAACACAACCACAGGACCTCCCTTATCAGCTGGTCTTATGGTTATATTACCATCTCTTATTAATGTATGTAAAGCATTAGTTTGTCTAAACGTTAAATTCCTTCTAGTAAAAATAGACTGATCTACTACACTCTGTCTCGAGTATAATTCATTTTCTACAATCTTACCAAAAGCTTCTATAGATGGATGCAAATTAGGTACCATTAAACTTGGTTTCTTAACTATATGATTATAATTCTTGTTGGTTTGATTAGAAAACATAACTTTCAATTGTAGATTTCTAGTAAACATTTTCAAGTCCAATATGGAATCTGTAATATTACTAGCTTTCGATGGAAAAAAAAGATAGTCCTTTGTTAAGTACTTCAAGATCATATTTGTCCAAATGTCTATGAGATAGATTATGGACTATGTTAACTTCTCCCACATTTTCTTTACAGTGGGTTCCCTCAGATTGCTGGTATATGCTTTTCTTTTTTGTCTGCCCCTGCTCATGGAGCAATCCCTGTTTTTCATACGGTTGTCTGCTATGGGGAAAGGGTGAGGTATTTCACCCTCCTTAGCATTTGAATGTACATTACGTGTTTTACTACGTACCACCTGCTCCCGCGGGGTGGAGTCTGAGGTAATTATGTTAACATTACTAGTATTAATAGGACATTCTACTACGTTATTACTACCTGATACTGTTGTACTTGTCTCTAATCTTTCTGTGCTGTTATTTATATTAGCGTGTGTATCAACAATTGTAGAAGTTCTTAAACCTGAAGCAGGAACATTATTATTATTGTTAACTTGTTGTGTCACATTAGAATGTACTGTATTTCTGTTAATACCAGCATTAGTAGCAGTATTATTAGAATTAAATCTAGGTCAAGTAAAGACCTGGCCATTAGAGAAATCATAACTATCCCTTATGAGTTTATGTTTCTTTTGCTCTAAAAGCCTTTTTTCGAATAACATAACATTGTCAATAACCCTCTCCAGTTTAGAATCAACTAGGCCTTCATTAAAGTCATTATAAAGTTCAGTTTGCTTGCAAACAATAGAGTCAATAAGAATTTGTTCGTCAGGTTGAAAAAACTCATTTAACAATTTCATATAATTTAGACTCAGTTCTATATTGAGTTGCTGCCAACGTCTTAACAACTCAGGGTAAGTATTGCCTGTCGTTGGCATTTTAAGAACTCTTAGTCCCCTTGGAATAATTCTTTTGTTGATGCATACCTCAAAATGGTAGCGTTGCATCTGTAGACGCTTTAGTTTTAACAATTCAAACTCAAGTGTGTTAAGCGCTGAGTCTAATCTTTCAACATCAATGTTATTTGTTATAGTTCCGGATACAAATGATGTTAACTCACAGTCTGTTAACGGATTGGCGTTGTCATTGAGGCATCGTTGTAATCTGTCCTTGGATCTCCGCTGATTCAAATGGTTCACAGGATTGTACGGAAGTTCAATGATTGCATCGTTTCCGTTATTGTGATACAAACTGCTTTGGTTGGAGAGTTCGTTACTATTGTGAAAGGTCTGAACAGACATTTGGTTGACTTGTAGTACGTAAGTGGAAGGTCTGAACAGACTTGACAGTGCTTTCTTCACTTGTTTTTTACGTGCACCATCTTACCTAAGACTAAGCTACTATTGATTATTCTCCGTGGTGAGACTACCAGCAGCTATTATATCATTTAATAGTCTGGCTTTTTTTCTGCTGGTCGTCCTGTGTTTGCCGTGGGTTCTATTGCTATTTTATATTGGTGAGTGGTATGTCTTATGTCTGAATATGGAGTACCTATGACTAAGGTTACTAGACAGACTGCCTTGGCCTTGCTGCTTTAAGGGCTTTTTGTAGCTGCATTTTCTGTGTATGTTGTTTGCCTGCTATGTGATGCTGTGTGTCCTGTTTAACAAACCTTCACATAGGAGGCCTCTGTTGTTTATGCAGGGACTTATGTTCCTCCATGTAGGAATACTTGTTTGTCTAGGACATGGTGGGCACAGCTGTGTGAGGTGGATGCCAGAAATGACAGCATGCTGGGTGTAGTCTACAATCTTTGAAGAGAGACTGGCCCCCAAGCTTAGCAGATACTTGCACCTGTCACATGTGGAATTGGGAATTGTCTACAGGAAGAATCAAACAGTTGTCAGTAAGCAAGATGCAGTGCTTGCATTGCTTCAAGGTTCCAATTACAATCAGGCTGGCAAAATGGGGAAACTGTGGCTTAATGACATTTAGTGCCCTGGTGAAAAAGTAGGAAATAATGAATGTTAATAGTGTGAATTTGCAGGAAGGGTCTATATGCTAGAACACTAGGATAAGCAGATTTTAATAGTAGTATAGAAAAAATGGTTGGGCCTTCTAGGTAGTATATTATGCACTAAGCAGGCAGGAAGATAAGAAGGTAAGAAGTGGTATAGACTATTTGTAGGCTTCTGAGCCCCCAAGCCCTTCTGTGTTTGAGGGAAGCCTTCTAGCTTGTTTTTTTTCTTATAACTAGCCAGTTTTCTAGTTTCAGCACTCAAATCTGTTTCTTTGATCTCAGCACTTGTTCAGATTAAAAAAAAAAAAAAAAATTACATCTGCTTTTACTGTACTTGTGTTTCTACCTACTTCATTTTACTTTTGCATCATCTTAAAAATACTCAGTTGTATTTATTACTGCTTGGTGTAACTCATTCTAAGCCTTTTGGTTTAAACACTTGGGCTTCGGACCAGTTGTTTTGCACTGAGAGGGTTTGTGGTCTGCACTGTTGTGGCAGAACAGGTAGCTTACCATCCTTCTAGGTTGGGAAATGCTGATTGAGGGCTCAGTGTCTGTTATTCTAAAAGTGTATTAATTCTGGTTTAAGCACTTGGGCTTTCAGGCCAGTTATTTTACATTAATAGGGTTCGTGGTCTGCACTCTTGTGGGAGGAGAGGCTGGACTCTGCCCTTCTGAGCTGGGAATTTCTGGTTAAAGGCTTATAGTGCATACATATCTGAACTGCTTCTTACTGAAGTTGGTGCGCCTTGTTTGCTGTGGCATAGACTGGATTCGGGCCTGCTGGATCTAGCTTTGTTTGTGTAACTTGAGCACTAATCCAGACATTCTCTAAAGTATCCAATTGTATTTATTACTGCTTGGTTGTAACTTGATTAAAGTGTAGCTATCATTCTAAGTCTTTTGGATTAAGCACTTGGGATTCAGACCAGTTGTTTAACATTAGGAAGGTTTGTGGCAAGCACTGTGGTGGCAGGACAGGTAGCTTTCATCCTTCTAAGTTGGGAAATGCTGTTTGAGAGCCCAGTGTCCAAGTGTATTAGTTCTGGTTTAAGCACTTGGGATTCAGGCCAGTTATTTTACATTAAGAAGGTTCGTGGTCTGCACTCTTGTGGGAGAAGAGGCTGGACTCTGCCTTTCTGAGCTGGGAATTTCTGGTTAAAGGTTTATAGTGCCTGAATATTTGAACTGTATCTTACTGGAATTGGTACACCTTGTTTGCTGTAGCATAGACTAGATCCAGGCCTGCTGAATCTAGCTTTGTTTATATGCTTGTTGTTTGTTTGCTTGTTATTTCTCTGGAATGCTAATTCCACCTAATACGCGGCTTCTCAGCGCTTCTGTGGATCACTAGTGATATCTGCATTGCTTACTGTACTTATTTCCTTGTTTCACTTGAAAGAAAGTTACTGTTTGTCGTTTTTGCATTTAGTTACTTGTAACACATTGCACTCAAGTTACCTGGCACTTGCTCACTAAAGCAATTATATAAGTCAGCACTAAAAATTAAAAGCACTACACCCTCACTCCCCACTGGCCCTTGTTTTCAATTATTAAGGAATTCCCAATATTATTCTAGCATGTCCAAAGGTCAGTTGTCAATCTCCTCTCCAGTCCAGCTGGTGAATCTGGGAATCTTGAGGCAATGTTATAACTGCCTCATGTACACAGACAACCCTCTCCTCCTCCCACATAACACAAATACTTGCGTGAGATGCAGCTATTTAGCCAAGCTGGAGGCTGAGCTCTCTCAACTCAGGACTGGCAAGACCAGACAGGAGGAGAAGGCAACTACACACACCACAAAACCAGCCTCACATAATGCTACCACACCACTGAATCAAACACAAACACACAAAGACATACTCGGAGGCCCTGAGTAAAAATTTACCTAAACAGCAGAGGCCTCCAAAGCAGACACCCAAACAACTGCTACCTCAAGACACCCCACAAGCAACACATAAACCACAAAATCAGTGTGCAAAGCAGTCACAGCCCTTAAGGCCAAATACAACACCAAACATACTTGTCATAGGTGACTTCATAGTCAGACACACTGACGTCCCACTCACCAGGCTGAACAAGGAGAGGGTCACAGTAAGCTGCCTATCGGGCTAGAATCCGCCACATAACACAAGCACTCGGGTCACTCCACGGCAAGTACAAATATGACACAGTCATTGTCCATGCTGGTGTGAACGACCTGAGACGTAACTCCCTGGACTACATGAAAAGAGACATAGAGGAGCTCTCTGATTATGTAGCCCAGGCAGGTATGACCCTGACCCTGAGCAGTATCCTTCCTTCACCAAGAATGATGCCACAACATAGAGACAAGATGATCAGCTTTAACAATTGGCTTAATATGTCTGGTGTCATTCAAGGGGATCCAGTGTCTGCCTGGGATGACATGCTTGACAAGCCACGCTGCTTCGCAAGGGATGGCTTGCACCTGTCACCCCTGGGATTCCGGATATTGGCTAAGGCTCTTGCCACCCCCATAGTACCTTTTTTAGGCAAGGCACAAATTCTAAACCTACCACCCTAGAAAACAAAAATGGGAAGAAACTGAGGGTAATGCTGCTTAATGCCAGAAGTCTAAATCTCAAAATGCACGCACTCGAGGCCCTTCTCAGTATGGAGAACATCGATGTCTGTGCTGTAACTGAAACCTGGTTCAAGGCTCCTGAGAGCACCCCGACACTATTACGTTTTACCTCATATCATGCGTTCCGGCCCCAAAACCCGGACCACACCACAAAAGGAGGGGGTGTATCCATATTCATAAAGGATACCCACACCTCCAGGTTGGTGGCAACGCACGAAGCTTCGGAAACCATCCTAGTGCAACTAACCATAGGCAAAACTGCTCTACAAATTGTAGCATGCTACAGGCCACCCTCTCAAACTCAGGAACCCCACACAGCCTTCCTAAAGACACTGGAGGGTATAAATGTATCTCCAAACACCATCATATTGGGTGACTTCAGCTACCCGAATATAGACTGGGAAACTCAAGCCCTAACTTTCTAGCCCAACGGTTCCTGGAGTTCATAAATTCAAATGCCATGGAACAGCTAGTCACTGTTCCCATGAGAGGAGAAAATATACTAGATCTCATTATCACAAACATGGGGACAAAATGCTCCACACCGGAAGTATATCCCTCATTGGTGAGATCTGATCATAAACTAATCTCACTGGAAAATCCACATCCCGCCCCCACCCCAAACAAAAAAGACCACAGTGAAGAACTTCTCTAAAGAAAACTTCACACTACTCAAGACTGGTGTGGTATCCTTCAAGGCCCCTGAGCCAGTGGAAACCACAACCCAAGCTGGAAGCCCTTACAAATGCCTTCTATGAACACCTCCAGGACTGAATGGATCAGGCAATCCCAAATAAAACCAAGACTCTTTCCACAAAGGGCAAACGTCCAGTCTGGTGGACCCCAGCCATTAACAAACTTTACAATAAGAGGAGAAAGCTATTACATGATAGAACAAAATCCATAAAAGGGAAGTCACCCCTGATCATTATTAGTAAAAAAATACGAGCACTCATAAAATCAACTAAGGCCAATTTTGACAGAAAAATTGCCATGGATTCAAAGGACAATCATAAGGCCTTTTTCAGCTATGTTAGGAACCTGGGTGGAAACTCCCAGATATGCTCAGAATTAGTCCAAAATGATACAAAAATCACTGAACCCACAGACATTGCCAACATACTGGCAGACAGTTTCAGTGCAAACTTCACCCCCCTCTCCCCCCCATAAAGGAGAGAGAACTATCCCAGCGGAGTGTAGCCTCCCAGACATCTCAAATGCGCAGGTGAAAGCTGCTCTCTCTAAAGCTAAAAACACAGCATCAATGGGACCGGATGGTGTCCCCGGCTGTGTGCTACACAAGCTAAATGAGGAATTAAATCCGCACATAAGGCAGCTGTTTAATCTCAGCCTTACCACAGGATACATGCCCAAGGAGTGGCGTACGGCAACTGTGGTCCCACTCCACAAAGGCGGTGCCTCTACGGACCCTGGTAATTACCGCCTCATAAGCTTAACAAGTCTAGTCTGTATGGAGAGGATCATAATGGAGCTCATAAACAAAGATATAGGGGACTTGCAGACATTGGACCCGACCCAGTTTGGCTTCATCAAGGGCAGATCATGCCTTTTGAACTTGGTTGACTTCTTCGAAACAGTCACCAAGGCCATTGATGAGGGAAAGGCAGTCCATACAGCCTACCTTGACCTTGCAAAGGCTTTCGACACAATACCCCACTCGGGTACTGTAGAAAAACTTACCAGCTTAAATGTAAACCCATATGTCACAAGATGGGTTGCAAACTGGCTTAAGGACAGAACCCACAGGGTTAGAGTTGCTGGCGCTATGTCAGACTCCAAGCCGGTCACAAGTGGTGTCCCACAGGGCTCGGTCCTTAGCCCCCTATTGTTCGGCATCTACTTCTCAGAAGTACAGGCCAACATGGGAGGACTTTGGCTGACAAAGTCTGCAGACGACTGCAAACTGGGCCATAGTGGAAAGTGCATTGGACACGGATATCCTTCAGAAGGGACTCACGGAAACAGATAGCTGGTGCCAGTGCCATGGCCTGAAGTTAAACGCCAAAAAACGTATAGTCATACCCTTCGGGAAAAACAAGGTAACCCCAAGCTACCATATAGGTGGCAATCCACTAAGCACAGAAGAGGTTATCAGGGACCTGGGGACCCAGGTTGACAGTGGCCTTTCTTTTGACACTCACGTTGCTAAAGTGGTTAGAAAGACCTTCTACATTGCCCACCTGATCATGAAGGGATTCACATCCAGATCTAGTGAGGTCATTGTTCCCCTGTACTCTTCACTTATCAGACCAATGATAGAGTACAATGCCCCATTCGGGATGTATCTCACCCATCTGCAGCAATTGGAGAGACCCCAAAAGTTCCTCACCAAAAGGATAAAGGGACTCCAAAATCTGTCATATGCTGCCAGATTGAAGAAACTCCAGCTCTATTCAGTCGCATACCGTCTGCTCAGAGGTGACATGTGCCTGACATACAAGGCCATGTCCAACCCAGAATTAATGGACATGCTCCACCTCAAAAAATCCAAATCCACCAAAACCACTAGAGCAAGCAACTTAAACCTTAGCACGGATATAAATAGGATGTGCTGGAGGGATAGATTTATTACTCAGAGACTCCCTTATGCTGTGGAATAAAATCCCGGTCCATGTGAAGCAGAGCACCTTGCTGGCTCTGTTCAAGAGAAATCTTGACCTGTGGATGGGAGATTGTAGGTTTACCCTGGGAATCATCTCTGTGTCACTGCTGGACAGAGGCACAACAAACTAATGGGTACAGTATTTTTTCATATAAGGGGTGGCGTAAGCCACAAAACTTTGGGCTAGGCTTATAAATGCCTTAGGGCAGATAGCCTAGTATAAACCTATGAACCTATAAGGGTAACTGCAGTTTAGCAGTCAAAGGGAAGAACTTTCCAGTCTGATCTACTAGTGTTTACTGGTATAAGCAAATAAGATGAGGCTGGGAGGATTTTCCAAATACAATGTGTAGTAAGCACAGGCAACTCAAGAACAGCACTGGTTGGCTCAGTGAGCACCGTACTTCTCAACCCCCCCCCCCCAAGAATTCTGTACAAAGCCAAAACATTTTGGGGCACAAAGGGACAGATTTTATATATTACTGTTATAAACTTGTGTGTTGGGATAACAGATTTTGCATTAACATACATTTTCTGAAGGATATGAAGTCTGTTACTCAACTGTCCATTATTTCATGACTGCAATCCTCAATGATTTGCCAGAACAGCATAAATTTGACAACAAACAGAAAAAACATGAGGCAAAAATCTGGACATTCTACCTAATTCTGGACAGTTGTTGAGTATAGTGGGCACTCTGTATTCTGGATCTATGGGCTACAGTGGGAAGGTAAACATATTTAATTAGCTTACACAACTCATACTGTTGTGTACCAACAGCAGCAATGAATGTGAAGAGGCCAGGAATTTGGTAGTCAAATTAACACAAGGACTGGACAACAACAGAGACACTGGCCTTGAATTCACATTCAGATCAGGGGGGATGGGTGGAGAAAAATCAGCAAAATAGATTTCTAACAAACCAGAGGAAACCGAGCACCAAAACCAGTAGCTAAACCTCCCTCTCACGAAGACTGTGTACTACAAAAACTGAAGTCTAGTACCTGGATGAACAAATTATTTTAGTTAATAACAAAATACTGCACTTACATCAAAATTACTTGAAAACAATTCTAGCAGCAGAAATATTAGAACAAAAAGTACAGCATAGTATGTATGACCAGTGCAAGGATGTTGTTCTTTTTATCCTGCTGGGACAAGCTTATCACAAGTCAAAAGTCCTTTGGTGGGGGATTCCAGAACTTGCATCCTCAGCCATCCCTCCTTCATATTACTTGCAAACACCCTATAATCAAAGAATGCATTGAACAAGTAAGGGGTCATAGGTTCATAGGTTCATACTAGGCTATCTGCCCGAGGGCATTTACAAGCCTAGCCCATCGTTTTGTGGCTTACGCCACCCCTTTAGTACGGGGAACTAAACCCATTATTTTGCTGTGCCTCTGTCGAGCAATGACACTGAGGTGATCTCTGGGGTATATCTGCGATCTCCCATCCATTGGTCAAGATTTCTCTTGAACAAGGCCAGCGAGGTGCTCTGCCTCACATGTACCGGGATTTTGTTCCACAGCATAGGGAGTCTTTGGGTGATGAATCTATCCCTCCAGCACGTCCTATTAATAGTCGTGTCGAGGTTTAAGTCTCTCGCCCTTGTGGTTCTGATGGATCTGGATTTTTTGAGGTGAAGCATATTCATCAAATCTGGGTTAGACATGGCCTTGTATGTTAGGCAAAGGTCACCTCTGAGCAAGCGGTAAGCGACTGAGTAGAGCTGGAGTTCTTTCAGTCGGGCAGCATAGGACAGATTTTTGAGACCCTTTATCCTTTTGGTGAGGAACTTTTGTGGCCTCTCCAGCTGCTGCAAGTGTCGGGTCAGATACATTCCGAATGGGGCATTGTACTCAATCATTGGTCTGATGAGTGATGAGTAAAGGGAGATTATGACCTCCCTTGATCTAGATGAGAAACCCTTCATGATAAGGTGGGCAATGTAGAAGGTCTTCCTAACTACTTTAGCTACATGGGTGTCGAATGACAGACTACTATCAACCTGGGTCCCCAGGTCCCTGATAACTACTTCTGCGCTCAGTGTATTGCCACCTATTTGGTAGCTAGGGTAACCTTGTTTTTCCCGAAGGGTATGACTATGCATTTTTTGGCATTTAACTTTAGGCCATGGCTCTGGCACCAGTTATCCGTTTCTGTGAGACCCTTCTGAAGGATATCTGTGTCAGATGTGTTTTCTACTATGGCGCCCAGTTTGCAGTCATCTGCAAACTTGGTCAGCCATAACCCTCCTGTGTTTGCTTGTACTTGGAGAAGTAGATGCCAAACAAGAGTGGGCCCAGGACTGAGCCCTGTGGGACACCACTTGTGACAGGCTTTGAGTCTGACATGGCGCCAGCAACTCTGACCCTGTGGGTTCTGTCACTCAGCCAGTTTGCAACCCATCTTGTGATGTATGGGTTGACATTTAAGCTGATGAGTTTTCAATGATACCCGAGTGGGGTATTGTATCGAAGGCCTTAGCCAGATCGAGGTAGGCTGTATGGACTGCCTTTCCTCATCAATGGCTTTGGTGACTGTTTCGAAAAAGTCAACCAAATTTAAAAGGCACGATCTGCCTTTGACAAAGCCAAACTGGGTCGGATCCAAAGTCTGCAAATTCCCTATGCCTTTATTTATGAGGTCCATTATGATTCTCTCCATGGCTTTGCAGATAAGGCTTGTCAAACTAATGGGCCGGTAATTTCCAGGGTCGGTGGAGGCACCGCCTTTGTGAAGTGGTACCACAGTTGCAGTGCGCCACTCCTGGCGTATCCAGAGGTAAGACTTTGATTAAACAGCTGTCCTAGCTGTGGGTTTAATTCCTCATTGAGTTCATGGAGCACACAGCCGGGGACACCATCAGGTCCCATGGATGCTGTATTTTTTGCTTTGGAGAGAGCAGTTTAGAGCAGTTTTCACTTGGACGTTGGAGATGTTTGGGGGGCTGCAATCGTTTGGTATAGATATCCCTCCTTTTGGGGGGGAGGGGGGGGAGAAGTTTGCACTGAACCTGTCAGCCAGTATGTTGGCAATGTCTGTAGGGTCAGTAATCTTCACATCATTTTGAACTAGCTCTGAGCATATCTGGGAGTTTCCTCCCAGGTTTCTAACATAGCTAAAGAAGGCCTTATGATTGTCTTTTGAGTCTTTAGCTATTTTTCTCTCGAAATTTGCTTTGGAAGATTTTATGAGAGCTCTTAGTTTTTTACTTATAGTGATCAAGGGTGTCTTACCTTTTAAGGATTTTGCTCTATCTTGTAGTAGCTTCCTCCTTTTGTTGTAGAGTTTGTTTATGGCTGGGGTCCACCAGACTGGACACTTGCCTTTGGTACAAAGAGTCTTTGTTTTGTTTGGGATTGCCTTATCCATGCAGTCCTGTAGGTGCTGGTAGAAGGCATTTGTAAGTGATTCAGCGGCTTGAGTACTGTTTTCCGCCGGCTCGGCGGCCTTAAAGGAGGCCACACTGGTCTTTAGAACTGTGAAGTCGGGTTTTGAGAAGTTCTTTACTGTGGTCTTTTTTATTTCAGGTGGGGTGGGATGAGGACCTCCAGCGAGATTAGTTTGTGGTCTGATCTCACCAGTGAGGTGCGCCTCGGTGTTGAACATTGTGCTCCCATGTTTGTGATGATGAGATCAAGTATGTTGTCTCCTCTTGTGGGGATGGTGACTAGTTGTTCCATGGCATTTGAATTTATGAATTCCAGGAACTTTTGGGCTAGGGTGTTTGGGCTTGAGTAGTGTTCCCAGTCTATATTAGGGTAATTGAAGTCACCTAGTATGATGGTGTTTGGTGATACATTTATCCCCTCTAGTGTTTTCAGGAAGGCCATATGAGGTTCCTGAGTTTGTGAGGGTGGCCTGTAACATGCTACAATTTGCAGAGAAGTCTTGCCTATGGTTAATTGCACCTGGATGGTCTCCGATGCATCGTGCGTTGCCACCAGTCTTGAGGTGTGGGCGTCCTTGATGAATATGGATACCCCTCCTCCTTTCTTGGTATTGTCCAGATTTTGGGGCCGGAACGCATGATATGAGGTAAAACCCGATAGCGCTGGGGTGCTCTCGGGAGCCTTGAACCAGGTTTCTGTCACAGCACAGACATCGATGTTCTCCATACTGAGAAGGGCCTCGAGTGCGTGCATTTTGAGATTTAGACTTCTGGCATTGAGCAGCATTACCCTTAGTTTTTTCCCTTTTTGTGTTCTAGGGTGGTAGGTTTAGAATTTGAGCCTTGCCTAAAAAAGGCACTATGGGGGTGCAAGAGCCTTTGCCAATATCCGGAATCCCAGGGGTGACAGGTGCAAGCCGTCCCTTGCGAAGCAGCGTGGCTTGTCCAGCATGTCATCCCAGGCAGACAGACACTGGATCCCCTTTGAATGACACCAGTGTTTAAGCCAATTGTTAAAGTTGATCATCTTATCTCTGTATTGTGGCATCATTCTTGGTGAAGGTAGGATACTGCTCAAGGTCAGGGTCATACCTGCCTGGGCTACATAATCAGAGAGCTCCTCAATGTCTCTTTTCATGTAGTCCAAGGAGGTACGTCTCAGGTCGTTTACACCAGCGTGGACAATGACTGAGTCATATTTGTACCTGCTGTTGAGAGACTTGAGTGCTTGCATTATGTGGCGGATTCTAGCGCCCGACAGGCAGCTTACTGTGACCTTCTCCTTACTCAGTCTGGTGAGCGGGACGTCAGTGTGTCTGACTATGGAGTCACCAATGACAAGTGTGTCTGGCATAGTGTTTGGCCTTAAGGGCTGTGAATGTTTGACACTCTGACTGTGAGGTCTATGTGTTGCAGGTGTTGTGTTCTGAGGTGGTGGTTGTTTGGGTGTCTGCTTTGGTGGCCTCTGTTGTTTTGGTAAATTTTTGATCAGAGCCTCCGGTATGTCTTTGTGTGTTTATGTGTATGATTTGAGGTTGTAATGGTACTATGTGAGACTGGGTCTATAGTGTGTGTGGTAACCTTCTCCTCCTGACTGGTCTTGCCAGTCCTATGTTGAGAGAGCTCAGCCTCCAGTTTGGCCGTATAGTTGCATCTCTCGCATGTATTTGTGTTTTGTGGGAGGAGGAGAGGGTTGTCTGTGTACATGAGGCAATTGTAACATTGCCTCAATATTCCCAGGTTCACCAGCTGAGCAGGAGAGGACACAAGCAACTGATCCTCGCCATGCTAGAAGGAATAGACAAAAAAAGCTTTAAAAAGATTCCGGGGGGACGTGGGTGACCGAGAAATGGGGGGTTGCCTTTTTGGGGTACTATCTATGACAAGAGTGCCGTATCAGGGTAATAAGTACTGTAGGAGCAAGTGCTACGTTTAACAGATAGAGAATATTCTACTTGGAGTCAAGTAGAGATGATCTTTTTAATTATAGGATACGCTGATTAGATCAGTAGTATAGTTCGAGGAAGGTAGTTTTAAGGGAAAAATTGAAGAGTGGACTTTAGGTAGCCCGAATAGTTTAAACCTGCTTAACCGCCGCTGCCCTAGTGTGCAACGGTGGAAACTCCGCGCTAAATCGCGCTAACGCGCGTTTACCGCGTTTTATACCAGGGGGCTGGAAAAAGCTAGAAACTGGCCCAAAACGACCAATAAACTACTAGTTACTGGCTGAAACCTCACAAAACTGGACAAAAGGCAGCTCAATGCTTCCCCCTCTCACTGGTAAGCAAGGTAACTTCCTCTCCCCCAAATAAGGCAAGGAAACAGTACACAGGAACTACAACCAAAGCCCAGGAATCAGCAACTCTGAAACTGGACTAAACTAGTAAAGCAGGAAAAACAAGAGATATATATATATTTTTTTTTTTCACAAAACAGGCAGGAAACAGGTACAGCAAACACTTATAAATGCTATGAATCAGCTACTACAGCTTACACAGAAGAATTTGCTACAAATACAGTCAGATAGTAACAAACAAGGATTCCAAGTGCAATATTAAGTTAAATGCAGTATAAACAGCTTCAATGTAACAGAAAGGCAGGCGAAATACAGTCGCTAGGTATTCAGATGTGGAAAGCAACAAAAATTATACTTAGTATCAAGAAAAGTCGCTTATTCAGCTCTCTGCAGCCTGGATTACTCTGCTGGCCCACGTGGAGTCTCTGCTGAGTAGGTACAAGCTGAAAAGCGCGTTTACCGCGTTTTATACCAGGGGGCTGGAAAACGCTAGAAACTGGCCCAAAACGACCAATAAACTACTAGTTACTGGCTGAAACCTCACAAAACTGGACAAAAGGCAGCTCAATGCTTCCCCCTCTCACTGGTAAGCAAGGTAACTTCCTCTCCCCCAAATAAGGTAAGGAAACAGTACACAGGAACTACAACCAAAGCCCAGGAATCAGCAACTCTGAAACTGGACTAAACTAGTAAAGCAGGAAAAACAAGAGATATTTTTTTTTTTTTTTTTTCACAAAACAGGCAGGAAACAGGTACAGCAAACACTTATAAATGCTATGAATCAGCTACTACAGCTTACACAGAAGAATTTGCTACAAATACAGTCAGATAGTAACAAACAAGGATTCCAAGTGCAATATTAAGTTAAATGCAGTATAAACAGCTTCAATGTAACAGAAAGGCAGGCGAAATACAGTCGCTAGGTATTCAGATGTGGAAAGCAACAAAAATTATACTTAGTATCAAGAAAAGTCGCTTATTCAGCTCTCTGCAGCCTGGATTACTCTGCTGGCCCACGTGGAGTCTCTGCTGAGTAGGTACAAGCTGAAAAACGCGCATTTACCGCGTTTTATACCAGGGGGCTGGAAAAAGCTAGAAACTGGCCCAAAACGACCAATAAACTACTAGTTACTGGCTGAAACCTCACAAAACTGGACAAAAGGCAGCTCAATGCTTCCCCTCTCACTGGTAAGCAAGGTAACTTCCTCTCCCCCAAATAAGGTAAGGAAACAGTACACAGGAACTACAACCAAAGCCCAGGAATCAGCAACTCTGAAACTGGACTAAACTAGTAAAGCAGGAAAAACGAGAGATATTTTTTTTTTTTTTTTCACAAAACAGGCAGGAAACAGGTACAGCAAACACTTATAAATGCTATGAATCAGCTACTACAGCTTACACAGAAGAATTTGCTACAAATACAGTCAGATAGTAACAAACAAGGATTCCAAGTGCAATATTAAGTTAAATGCAGTATAAACAGCTTCAATGTAACAGAAAGGCAGGCGAAATACAGTCGCTAGGTATTCAGATGTGGAAAGCAACAAAAATTATACTTAGTATCAAGAAAAGTCGCTTATTCAGCTCTCTGCAGCCTGGATTACTCTGCTGGCCCGATGGAGTCTCTGCTGAGTAGGTACAAGCTGAAAACGCGCGTTTACCGCGTTTTATACCAGGGGGCTGGAAAAAGCTAGAAACTGGCCCAAAACTACCAATAAACTACTAGTTACTGGCTGAAACCTCACAAAACTGGACAAAAGGCAGCTCAATGCTTCCCCTCTCACTGGTAAGCAAGGTAACTTCCTCTCCCCCAAATAAGGCAAGGAAACAGTACACAGGAACTACAACCAAAGCCCAGGAATCAGCAACTCTGAAACTGGACTAAACTAGTAAAGCAGGAAAAACAAGAGATATTTTTTTTTTTTTTTCACAAAACAGGCAGGAAACAGGTACAGCAAACACTTATAAATGCTATGAATCAGCTACTACAGCTTACACAGAAGAATTTGCTACAAATACAGTCAGATAGTAACAAACAAGGATTCCAAGTGCAATATTAAGTTAAATGCAGTATAAACAGCTTCAATGTAACAGAAAGGCAGGCGAAATACAGTCGCTAGGTATTCAGATGTGGAAAGCAACAAAAATTATACTTAGTATCAAGAAAAGTCGCTTATTCAGCTCTCTGCAGCCTGGATTACTCTGCTGGCCCACGTGGAGTCTCTGCTGAGTAGGTACAAGCTGAAAAGCACGCGTTTACCGCGTTTTATACCAGGGGCTGGAAAAAGCAAGAAACTGGCCCAAAACGACCAATAAACTACTAGTTACTGGCTGAAACCTCACAAAACTGGACAAAAGGCAGCTCAATGCTTCCCCCTCTCACTGGTAAGCAAGGTAACTTCCTCTCCCCCAAATAAGGCAAGGAAACAGTACACAGGAACTACAACCAAAGCCCAGGAATCAGCAACTCTGAAACTGGACTAAACTAGTAAAGCAGGAAAAACAAGAGATATTTTTTTTTTTTTCACAAAACAGGCAGGAAACAGGTACAGCAAACACTTATAAATGCTATGAATCAGCTACTACAGCTTACACAGAAGAATTTGCTACAAATAGTCAGATAGTAACAGGACATAGGACCCTAGAGATATAAAGACAGAGACTTGGATCAGCTTACACTTCTTAAAAAATGCCATAGTCTCTGTTCCATTGCCTAGAATCCTGGTTTGTTAGAAAAACAGACTGGAATATCAAGACAAGGACACTGCTGCCTAGTGGTGCACATCTTGGTCTGGCCCTGTGCTGATGCCTAAAATTCAGAGTCCAGTTATAATGCAGTGAAAATGTCCACTGACGTCTGCCAGGGTGAGAGACTGCTATACTGCTGTTGGCTTATGAAAACACAATGACAGTAAGGTATGTGGAAAAGCAGAGGCCAGAGACAGGAAGGGTAGGGGTGAGGGTCAACAAGACTATGCCTCACCAATATTGGTAACCTCATAATGGGGTTAACTAAGGCCTCATGCTCTCTGGCTCTGGACTCTTTCAAAACCTACTTTTTAGGTGTATTCATTTTATACTGCCAGTCTGTCTAATGCTTGTTATAATACAGAAGGCTGTGTTGTGGGGAAAAGGATGGAAGTCTCTAACATACGCTTTTTAAGCTTGAGAAAGTCCAGAGGTTGTAGGCTATATATAATAAGGTTAATCTTATTAAAAGCAGCATAGTGTTTTGCAAGATGATACCAGATTACTCTCACCAAAGCAAAACAAGCACTGAAGATGATGGTCATTCAGTAGAATTTGTCTCACAGAAGCATATTTGATCTTTTCTGGGCATGTTACCAGCTGTGGAAGCATCTCCGCAATCTCAGTAGAAAAGGGTCAAAATCAGTTCAATACAAAACAGTAAAACTGGTAAATCAAGCAATATTAGTAGAAAGAGGGGAAAAAGATTACCAGATTGGGAACACATTGCAATAGTATAACAGACACCAGGACAAAACGGACAGACTACAGACTGTTTTGTTTGTGGGAAAATACTGAAAATGGAGACTACCTATTGATTAACCTACTAAAGTCTTTGGGATGGGGATAGGAAATTGGCCTGCTTTGGAGACATCTTGGAAATCAAGCTGGAAGAACAGACACCTGCCTGAGGCTAATTCCCACTCAGGACAAATGACACTGCAGCAGTGATTCTTATGATGAATAGATGTGCAAGTACATGAAATTAAAAAAAATGATTCTAAAACAAGATATTTTGAGTGCATTACATCTGTCCTCTTTTACAGGTAAATGAAAGACCATCAACTAGCCAGGAAACAGGACATCATCTTTCTTTTTCAATATATAACATAACATACAGTGTCATAGATTATCAAATATCTTGAAATGTACAGAAATTCTTCTAAGACATTCAAAATGGTTTGCATACTTTACAGTAGTTTGGATGTTTGTTTTAGTATGTATATTAATACAAATAACTATTTTAATTACAAAAAAGTAAAATCAGTAAGAGCCAAAATATGCATTTATGGCACCAGTTATATTTATATTGCCATATTCCCCACATTTTTCATTAAGAAACTTTCTTGGCACATTTTGTAAGAATTAGTAATGTAAACACAAACACAAAGTGAAGTGCTTTCTTAAAATAATGATTACATAATTCACTTTTTTAAAGAACACAGTGCAATGTCTGAATTAAGTGCTTGAATTAAACCTGATCTAATAAAAATCAAAGCAGCTATCTTTTTCAACTTATGAAGTACTCTGTTTGGAAAAACAAATTAAAACTTTTAGTGACTACACATGGACTAATGTTATTTGTCTTTCAGTGATTTTCCTAAAGCACCAACGATGAATTCCAGTGTGCGCTGGTACAGGAAACTGTCTTTTTTATTTGGTTTACAGATATTTAAGTGGTTAACCTCGACTGGAATCAAGTCACCAACACCCAAGTCTAGAGGGACAGAAAGGAAGAGAAATAATTTACACTAAGGTGCAAGTTCTAAAATATTACATCTTATTCAAGCAATAATCAAGTTCAGCTTTCACAAAAATTAATTTTTTTGTGATACTATTTTTAAATGAATTTGTAATATGCAAATCAATTAAGAAGTCTGCACTCTAGAATCTGTCCACTTATCACACAGTTTCAGTCTCTTCCACACAACCTCACATACCTGCATGTGTAGAAAAACAATCAACCACTCTATTTACTTTCTAATCACCTTGTTTCTCAACTTGGCATTTGCATGGACTTCTAACAAGGAAGGTTGACAGCGACTCCCAATCACCACAAAGGTAACTTCAGCTGAAGAAAGGATCATGCTACTTATGGAGGACTTGCAACATGGTGAACAGAGCCTTTGTTTCATTTCAGCAAATGACTACCCAGTATTTACTCATCACACTTAAGTGGCAACATTACTGCACACTATTTTTGATAGTACCGAAGTACAGACTTTTACTTTAACAAGTTTTCACTGGTCAAGAACCTAGGACACAAGAGGTAGGGCAAATGTAGCTAGGCCACCAATAATCCTCTAACTAATGCATGATTTCCTTGTCTGATAATAAAATTTAAGGGATAAAGTTACGTAGAACTCTATTGCACTGCAAACACAGTCATCAAAAATCCAATGACTATACTAGCCTACAGATCAAAGGTCATCCTGGTTAGAGATATGGGTACTTTTCCGTTATCAGGGCAACAGTTCTAATGAGTGATCAGAATCTTACGACACGCTTGCAATGAAAGGAAGTTATACAGTCTCTACTTTTACTTTCTTTTATTCTTCTTGTAAGTAGTCTCTCATTTCATGCTGTTATGCTTTTCATATTATTAACAACTCGTGGATTCCTTTGTGTAATGCTTCTTGAGAAAGATATAATGAGGGCTTGTGAACTTCCATCACCTTTAATTGTATTGTGGGTACTCTGCAGTCCATGTTGAAGCTTTTGGAAATGCATAGTTTTTTTATACTTTAGCCATGTTTAAAATTGGGAGTGTGACACTCAGACGAAACTGTACTTTCAGGTTCCTTCAGAGGGGAAGAGCCTAGTGGGTACAACAAACAGTGTGCACCTATAAACAGCGAGAAACTTTTCTTTGGGTTGTACTCAGATTTTCATATTATGTTTCGCATACAGTCGTGAACTGTGTTACACTTCATGGAAACAGCATTGTAAAAAAGTATGAGAGACTACAATAATGTAAACCCACTCCAAACAAAGCGCATTTTGCATTTGAAGTTGTACCACAATTGGCTCGTCAGTCCAAGATTTTACTATAGGGTTAGCACCTCTTCCGCTTTGGGCACTTTTGCCATTTTTATTTATTTAGGTATTTATTTTATTTATTTATTGCAGGACACATGCCCTGACATTTTAGTTAAACTATTTCTTAACTTTTCCTTAATAGTTACAAAACAATTGCATTTATGATTCTGAAATGCCTAAATGTTATATGGGATACCGTAAAGCAACTCAAATGCTACAAGAACGAGCTTTACTACCTGTGGGTACACAACTGTCTATCTGTAATTGGTTCAGGTAATGGTCTTCATGCTTGTAAGAGAAGTCCCTTTTCAATGGAGAATCGTCCCACATCAGCAGCAGCTGTGCGATCATTGCGAGCAAATTAGAACTGTTGCCCCAATAATGGAAAAGTACCTAGATATGACCATGAAAGTAAGGTACTGCTTAACGTATATGAGTGCATCCCTTTCAGGAAAGTGTTTTGCAGAATACAAGGCCAAATGTACCCAGCATGCACATGAAATATAAAATTGTGCAACGAGCACAAATCACTATTGCATCCTCTTATAGTGCCTATTAACCTGCCTGCCCATCACATCTATATTTATCTAACCTAGCAGACATTTTTCTGTTTGTGTGCATGCAGGCAGAGCAGCAACACACCGATTCAACAGGAGAGTAAATAAATAAAACTACCCAAAAGATAATGGCAGCAGCAAAGGCTACCAAGTGTACTGCAGAACAGCACTACAGTAAGTATTACTGCTGCTTTATTAGTGCACAGCAGTTAGCAGGACTGGCAGGCTTTCACTTTCAGTTGTTTTCTGCCATCCTCTTGCCAGAACTGTATCTTGGGATAAGAACTTTCTAACAACAAAATTTAAAAGTTTTCCCTGATTTTGGCCCTTTGTCCACCATTATTTTTGGCTTTGTCCAGAATTCATAAGCAAAGAAGCTGAGAGATGTACGTAGATATGCTTTCTTCCTGCGACAGGTGGTTGGGGTTGGTTCACTAGGTGACAGAAAATTCAAGGCACTCATCAGTTTAAGAGTAGATTTTTACTTGATGTGTTTAAACAGAGATGCAGCAGAAACTGGAGGGCAATGAGACCTCCTACTTGAGTCAAGCAGACTTCAAGAAGTGCTGCTGAGATGCATGCTTGTCATGCTAAACTGTTATTTAGCTTTACTGAATAAAACAAAGAACTCTCACATATCCTACCCTTGAATTTAAATTGGCACTGCAAGCATGGATGCTTTAATATTTTCAGTTTAGTAATGATACTGTGAGTTTTCATGAGAAATGCAATGCAAACAGAATCTGCAGCTGTAGAAAAAAGGTAGATGACAGATGATATATTACCTCAACACTCAGAATGCAGTCATTCATGTTTTTTTTTTGTGTGTGTGCAGGTAGTAAGATCAAACTGGTGGGAATGGAAACAATAGTACTTCACAAATACCAGGATGTCAAAAGTCAAGCCCCACTGCCCCTTTCCCATACTAGAATATGTCAGTTATCTCTTACTACTCAACTTATAGGATCTCTGTTATAAGACACAGGCCTAAGACATCTCTTTTGGCTAGCAGCACCTGAACACGACATATTTATAAAGATAAGTTGCATGAAAGCCTGTTTTCTTTGAATGTAAAAAAAAAAAAAAAAAAAAAAAGTTACTTAATAAAAACCATCTCCATCCAAACCATGACCTATGTATCGATAGTGCTACTTCATTTCATTTTAAAGCTCTGATGTGCATAAAGTCCACTGGAATTGTGGGTACACTTTAAGACAATTTGGCCAAGTGCATGATGATTGGTTCACTGTTATTTACTACGACAGAAATCACAATTATGTTTTTTTTTAATTGTGGTGAGTGATCGTTTTTTCTTGTGGCTATTTATAAAGTAAAATTTCAATTATTAGTACTTTAATGGATGGGTGAGAGTATGAGAGTACAGGTAAAACAAACTGTGTGCATTATTAATTTTTGAGCAAATTATTATATTGTTTATTCTTCAACAGGCTTTAGGTATGTATGATACCCACATTTTACTTTGTCTTGTTATTTTGAATATTACATGCCCTGGCATTATAAAATTGATGGCATTCCAATGAAAAATTTTAGGACTGTATTACAATTTATGAAATGTGTGCAATATACCACATTTTATTTGAACTACAATCCCAGTAAGGTTGATAACTTTTCTCAGTGGGTGTTCTCCCACTTTTACCACAGCATTTTAATTTTTTTCTCCAATCATCATCAGATTTTTGGCAAATGCAAAAATTTAATGAAAATAAACAATCTAAACTGAAGTTGGTCCCTTAAAATGTAACTGTTTCAGGCCATTGTGGCAGAGTTTTGTAGTTCCCCTCCTATCATTGCGGTACTTACCTTATTCTGAAGCACTCTCTCAGAGGTTGATACTCCAGCCCCTTACTCGTTAATACTGGCAGTTATATCTTGCCAAAATCTAAGGAAAAACAGTTTTCGCCTCCTTTTATCTCTTTTTACTAATACTACTGCGTTATTATGTAGACTCCTTCTGTACCAAAGTAAAAATACTGTTTTACGACACTTGAGGTTACTTCACAGGCAAGTTGACGTTTGCTTTTCAGTAACAGCAGAGCCCAGGTGGAACAAGGACTCAAAAGGGAATCTGCACCGCCAGTCTGCCAGCTCAAAATTAGATTGGCAAACAGTCAACTAGGATATTGGTTTAGATATCCCTTGTTACCCCACTAGTTACAATTTTACGTCCAGAAAGGATACCAGCAACTTTTGTAACAGGATATGTTAGATAAGCCAATTTGCAATACAATGCCAACACAAGGTTTACCTTAAGTTTATCTTATTTTTCAATAATACCAGTGTGTACGTGTCAAAGATGAGCAGTGTGCATTGAGTGACCATTATTCACAGCCTCTAATCCTTTCAAAGTAGTCTACTAGCTTTAGGAGACAGAACCCACCCTTCACAAAACCAGACTGACTGGGATCTAGAACAATTAAGTTATCTGTGTACACTGTCTGAGGGCACTTAATCTGATAAAGACTGATTACTTATTGGCTATGAGCAGACTGTTGAGGCATGTTGGAAGACAGAAGAGGACTAGGGTCGTCACATCCTCAGAGACTGGAGGAAAACTACAACAAGAGACCCTGATGATTTAAGTATGAACTGTTTATACAGTAATACTCCGAGGTTAGGACAGATGATAGCTAACCTAGCATAACTTAGTGAAAATATGGAAATAGGCTTTTTTGTACAAAGTAACAATGATTTCACACAACTAATCTGTAGCATAACTATACAAAGTCACTTGTCATACTACACTGGCAAATTGTAACACTGCAAAAAAGCTGCAAGGCTCTGAAAATTACTTTTTAAGTTTGTGTCACAGAATGAACCTAAGCTATATGGGTTACGTCCTGCTAAGGACATAACTCGCCAGCTTCCAACTTCACAGCACATTCCACACATTCAAACTGTTAGTCAGCTGGAGCCAACTAAAAGTTAGGTTTAGGTGCAACCCCCCCCAACCCCCCCACCCACCACCACCACCATAGCTTTCATGTCAACAGAAAGAGGGTGGCTAAAGCCCTGAGAACAACAATGTTAGGAAAATAACAATAAATGACTACACACTGGCACAGACACACAAAAACATGGGAGGTGAATGGAAGGAGTGGCTACTTCAGCAGTGATTATTCAAACAATTTCTGACAACAAGATTTACACATCTTTACTAAGTTCTTCATTTCATCACTGCTGCAGTAGCCTAAACTATATGGACAGATCACCATAGCTTATATAAACTGGAAAGTAGTAGTATGAGGGTCCAGGAGCCCATGAAGAATGGTCCTAGAAAAACCTGTTCTAGACCTGGAGAAGGAATCTAGTTTATAGTGTTTGGTAAAAGTGTGCACAGAGGTCCAAGTTACTACTCCTAGAATACTTAGAATCCAATCCTTTTGAAAAAGCCACAGAAGAAGCAGAGACCCTGGTAGAATGAGCCTTGACTCTGCCTGTAATTGATTTGTTGTGGTGGAAATAAAGCATAAGACAAACATTTGAAAACAGTCTGTTTTGACAATGGTGGTTGTTCTTACCTTTACAAGAAATGAACTAATCAGAAGTTCTGAAAGATTTGTTCTGTCAAGATACTGTCTGTGCTGTTTGTGAACATGCAAGTTACAAAGCATCCTTTCTGCATCATTTTTAGGCCATGGAAAGAATACAGTGAGATGGATAGCTTGGCTTAAAAGTAAACTCAGATACCACTTTAGGCATCAGAGGAGGATTAGTTCTCACAGAAACCCTACATTTGTGGAAAAAGAGAAGGCTGACCCCATCCTAACAGCTTGCAACTCAGAACCTCAAGCCAGCCTGATGAGCTTGGTTCAGATGTAGCAAGAGTTATTTTTTTCTAACAAAGTTAAGATCCCAGGGAGGAGCAACCTGTTTTCTTTGAGGCTTCTAGTGCACCACCCCTTTTAAAAAACATATTCACATGAGAGTGTATTGAAAGAGGGTGGATTCACTGGCAGACATGTTGAAATGGCTGGCAAATAAACCATACTCAAAGAATAGGTTCATAAGTGTATACTAAGCTAATGAACACTAGGGCCTCTATAAGCCTAGTAATGCAACCCAAATGTGACCCACAAATTTGATTTATACAGGGAGTAATTTACTGACTGCTTCAGTCCATTAGAGACACTGGTGTCAGATCAAGGGTGAAGTTCCAATTACCAATCCACTGGTCCAGGTTGTGCTTAAATAAGGTTAGGGAGTAATTTTGCTTCACATGAATGGGGAGCCTGTTCCAGAAAATGGGAGTTCTCTGAGAAACATATCTGTGTCTTATTTATGTCACAAACAAAATTTAGGTCTTTTGATGTAGTAGTTCTGATGTTTGTTTTGCAGATATGCAAAAGGTTCATCAAGACAGGGTCCAAGGATGCCTACTATCATCACTCAGAAGTCTGTATGACACCAAGTAGAGAGACAGGGCCTTGAAGCAATCTGAGTTGGGCATTGTTTACTCCTTGTACTGCTTCTGTATGGAACTTTTGTGAACGTTCCAGTTGCTGCATATGTCTGGTCAGGTACATAACTGAAGGGGGCATAATAATCTATGACGGGTCTGATGAGGGCTAAGTAAAGTGGTACAATGCCCTCTCTGGAACTAGATGCATGCCCTTCCTTATAAGTTCAGCAACACAGAAGGATTTTCTTACTACCTAGGAAACATAGTGGTCAAAGGCTAGGCTACTTTCTACATGATTTCCTAGACCCCTGACTAGTGAATCAACTTTTGGGGGATGTTTTATTGATGATGTAGTTACCCGAGGTGGCTACCTTCCCAAAATATATAATGCATTTTTGGTAATGAGTTTTGCACCATGGCTTTGGCACCAAGCGTTTGTCTGTTAGACTTTCCTGAAGGGTGTTCTTGTCTTGGAGGATTCGGTGACTGCTCCCCATTTGCAGAGAAGCAAATGCCAGCAATCCACTGGTGACCAGCCTCTCTACAGACGTGGCCTCACCAATCCTGAACTCTTAGGTCCTGTCTGTGAATCAACTAGCTATCCATAGTGTTATAAAGGGGTTTATACTTTGTTCTGTAAGTTTGTTGACAACGTCCAAGTGACGTTCTGTATCAAATGCTTTAGCCAGATCAAGGTAGGCAGTATACACTGGTTTCCCTCATTCACTGTCGCTGTGACTTTTTCAAGTAAACCCACCAGGTTTAGTAAGCACAACCTTCCTTTGACAAAGCCAAACTGGGATGGATCCAGTGTCTGGAGGTCTATGTCGTTGTTGGTAAATTGTATGATAATTCTTTCCATGGCTTTGCAAATAAGACCAGTCAGAGTAATGGGCCTGTAGTTTCCATGATCTGTTGAAGGTCCTCCCTTATGAAGGGGAATGACTCTCACAGTCCTCCATTCTCACGGCACAAAAGAATAAGTTATGTACTCAGCATAACGTTCGATGTATGTAGTCCATCGTGCCTCACATTCTTACCCGTGGGTTCGGAGCCAAATGTCGGCTCTGACTCGGCCAAACTCTTTTAGCTCGAAGTCTTTCTATTGGCTGGGCTAAGATGGTATCCCATGCTGCACTGCTCTCTATCCCCAGATCTAGTTTGCTGCAAGCACCAGCACTCATTCTCCATGCATAACACCACCTAAGGAAAGGAAGAACAAACCAAGAATGAAGGGAGCTCTGAAACCAGACCTAACCTCCAGATCCTCCAGGACAGGGGAAGGGGGGGTAAGTAAGAATGTGAGGCGAGATGGACTACATACATCAAACGTTATGGTGAGTACATAATTTCTTGATGTTATGTAGTCCAATCTCGCTTACATTCTTACCCCGTGGGACAGCGTCCCTAGCACCTAAATCCTGGGAGGCTCAGTGGAAAATACTCCTGAGCACTGTGGAACCAAAGGAAGACCTGCCCCTAGACACCACATCCAACTTGTAATGAGTAACAAAGGTGTGAGGAGATGCCCAAGTAGCCCAGCACAAATATCATCCATAGACAACCTAGCTTGAAAAGCTGTAGATGTAGATACAGACCGAGCAGAGTGAGCCTTCATCCGGAACGGTAAATCTTTACCCCCCGAGGAATAAATGAAAGAAATACAACTGGAAATCCACCTGGACAACGTGACTTTGGAAACAGGAGACCCAATTCTGTTTTCCAAAAAGGAAACAAACAACTGATCAGATTTTCTGAGGTCTTTCGTTCTGTGCAAATAAAAACTTAATTGTCTGTGCACATCCAGTTTGATGACATTTGAATTCTGCCTTGTTTGAGAACTGGGGAAAAAACACTGGCAATTCAACAGATTGGTTAAGGTTACTGACTGACGCCACTTTGGGAAGAAAAGAGGGGTTTGGTCTGAGAGAAACCCTGTCCTTATGAAAAATCAAATAAGGGGGTTTGATAAATAAAGCTTGAAGCTCTGAAACGCGTCTGGCTGACGTGATGGCCACTAAAAAGACAGTCTTCCAAGTTAAGAATTTTAAATCACAAGTGGCTGCAGGCTCAAAGGGGGGGGGGGGTGAAGTAAGACCCTGTAGAACAAAGTTTAAGTCCCAAGGCATAACATGTTCCGATACCGAAGGACGAAGTAACAAAGTGCCCTTCAGGAAAGCCTTACAGAGTCTATGTGCCATCAGATTAGGCTCGTCTGCGACATGAAAGGTAGAAATCACCACCAATTGGACTTTAATGGCTGCGGCCGGTGAACCCTGGTTAAAGAGCATAGACAAGAACTCCAATACAGACGAAATTGGAGCTGTGTAAGTGTCAATCTTTTGGGCTTGTGCCCAGATTGAAAACCTCTTCCATTTGCTGTAATAAATCTTCCTGGTCGAGGGCTTATGAGAGGAAGATAAAATATGAACCACCTCCGGTGAAAAATGATGAAGCCTAACTAATGACAGAAGTGGAGTAGCCAGGCTGTCAACCGGAGGGTCTGAAGAGAGGGATGGAGCTGCCCTGACATGTGTGTCAGTAAGTCTGGTTGTGGGTCCAGAATCCAAGGAGCATCCATGAGACAGGGATGGAGAAAGGGGAACCAAATTTGACGAGGCCAGTATGGGGCAATCAGAATCATTCTGCTTCAAGGATTGCGCTTTCTGAATAACCTTTGACAGCAAGGGGACCGGAGGGAAGGCATATAGTAGACCGGAGGGCCAATCGTGGACTAGAGCGTCCCTGGGTGACTCCCCCTGAAGGGGGATCAACGTGAAGTAGCTGCTGCATTTGGCATTGAGGGGGCTGGCAAAAAGGTCGCAGCAAGGCTGACCCCACCTGCAGAAGATCTGTTCCGCAACTTGATAGTTCAGGGACCACTCGTAAGGCATCAGAATAGCTCTGCTTAGCTTATCTGCGATCGCACTGGACTTCCCCGGAATGTGCGTTGCCACCAGAAAATGTTGGGAAGACACTGCCCACTGCCACACTCGCATGGCCTCTCTGCAAAGGTTGTAAGACTTGGTTCCTCTCTGCTTGTTCAGATAACCCACCACTGACATATTGTCTGAGTGGATTGCAATAGTCCCGAGAGGAAGAAAACTCTAGAGTGCTTGCAACGCTAGTAGCACAGCTGTCATCTCTAGGACATTGATATGCAGATGCATCTCGTTCTCTTGCCACGTGCCTTGGACTGTCCTGCCTAGAGAATGCCCCCCCACCCCATCTGGGAGGCATCCGTGGTCACTGTGGCAACCGGGGGGCGCAGGAACGAAGGGCTTTCCCACATTCAGGTTGTCGGAGCAAAGCCACCAACTGAGATCCTGTTTGCACCTGTGAGTAGAATAGGGTGAGAAAGTGGAAGACCTTGAAGAGACCACTAGGCAAAGAGTAGTCACTGAAGGAGCCTCATATGTAACCTTGTGAGAGGGACTAACATAATCGTAGCAGCCAGTGTCCCCAACAGTTGGAGGACCCATTTTGCCTTCGCTCTTCTCAGAGGGAGCAAGGCGTGAACTTGTTGTTGTAGGACTCTGATTCTTTCCTGAGGTAGAAATGCCCACATGAGGACGGTGTCTATAAAAGTGACACGCTGTGAGGGCAACAAGGCAGATTTTTCCCAGTTCAATGTGATGCCCAACTGCTGACATAGGTTGATAGTAGCGTCCCTGGTCTGAAGTAGTAGATGCCTGGTGGTGGCAGTAAGGAGCCAGTTGTCCAGATATGGAAATACTTGGAATCCCTAACGTCTCAGGTGAGCAGTCACCACTGCCATGCATTTGGTAAACACCCTGGGGGCTGTGGTGAGACCAAAGGGCAGGGCTCGAAACTGAAAATGACTGGCTCCCAGCCGGAAGCGTAGGTGACTTCTGGATGCCCTGTCCATCTTTATGTGGTAGTAAGCATCCTTGAGGTTGATGGAGCACATCCACACTTCTTTTCCCAACAATGGGAGAATAGACTGCAATGTGACCATTCGGAACTTGGACTTTTGCACATGGGTGTTCAATTGACTGAGATCCAATATGGGTCTCGGGTCCCCTGTCCTTTTCGGCACCAAAAAGAATCTGGAGTAAGTCCCTAATCCGATCTGGTCTGAGGGGACATGTTGGACGGCTCCTTTTTCTAGCATCAAGTGCGTAATCCCTTTGACTGGGTGGAACATCTGGGATTTTCTTGATTGGAGGGGGTTTTGATGAGAAGGGGATGACATATCCTCTGGAAATTATTCGTAGAACCCATTGGTCCTGGGTGATGTCTTGCCAGGCCTCCAGGTATAATGAGATTCGACCCCCGACTGGCTCCGGAAACACACAGTCGGGCCTCCCATCAGGAGCGGCAGTAGGGAGAACCAAGAAAGGAATTGCAGTCTCCCGAGTTGAAGGGGCCTCCTCTGCCCCTAGGGCAGTGTCTCCCTGAATAACCACCCCTTCCCCTGCCTCTGGAGGGGGGCTCACCTTGTGCACTGGGAAAAAACCTCTGTGATTTCTTGAACCACATTTTGCCTCCCCTCTGGGCCTTGGGATAAGGCCTAGAGGGAAGAGAAAAACGGACTCCTACGGCAGACAGAGTTTTTCCCTCCTGCTCATACCTGGTGAGTGTCTTTCACCTTGGTTCCGAACAAAGAGGAACCATCAAAGGGGGTGTTGGTGAATGAAGACTTGAAGGCCTCAGCAAAATAACAAAGGCGCATCCAGGCCTGCCTCCTAAGAGCAACTCCTGAACTTGCTGCCCTACTCACTCCTTCGGCTGCATAGGAGATTAGCCTCATAGAGGAGTTTGCAATGGAACTGAGGGTAGACATCTGAGCATTGACCGTCTGAGCCACCACCTCAGAAAAGTTACCCGTGAGAGTATCTCCAAGCTCCTTGAGGAGATCTCTCTTGATCCATGTAAAGTGTGATAAATAATTCAGTGAACGCAAGGTAAAGGTCGCTGAAAAAAAAGTACGCTTCCCGTACCGGTCCATGGTCCTAGACTCCTTGTTAGGGGGATGGACGGTGGAAGAAGTCTCGGCTAATTCCTTCTCAGTGGCAGCTGCCACCACCATGGCATCCACAGGGACTCCCTTGGACAGAAATTCCTTACCAGGAGGAGCAGACAAAAATTTATTAGGTCTCCTGGGGACTGGTTCCACAGAGTCAGGGGTTTCCCACACCCTTCGACAAAGCAGATCCAGAAGCTCGTCGAAGGGTAGAGATACCCAGGAGGTGGAGGGCTGAGCACCAAAGGCCTTCAAAAAGACAGACTCCTCCTCGGAGGGGGCTTTGGATGGCCAGTCACCTCTCTGTTTCAAAATCTCTAGGATGTCAGAGAAAGAAACATCCTCAGAGGATGACTTGGGGGACCCCTCAGATTCCTCGAGGTCAGTGTCTGATGTGAGAGACTCATCCTGGGAATCTATGTGCTTCCTCTTGCACGTCTTCTTTCTGGGTGGCTCAGAGACCTGCACCAGTGTAGTAGGGGACAGAATGACCGACCCACATGATGCCACTGATGACCTGGCCAGCGCGCTTCACATAGCCTCGAAGGCTGGTCCCCCCCCCTAAGTCCGAAGAACGACCAGCCTCTGAAGCCACGACAGGAGTCAAACTTCGCCGTGCCGAAGCACCGAGAGGGAGACTAGGAGCCTAGAGGTGTCCCGAAGCCTCTCCCTCGGGTCCGACCGAAGAATCCTGAGTCCTGAACCCCGTGGACGGCGCTGACTGGGTCAGAGCAGTCGGCACCGATAAGCCAGGAGGGGCTGTCGGAACCGACCTAGGGACATCACGCGGAGCAGAGCACTCCGGCTCCGAAAGCTGAGATGTGCTCGGAGGAGGAAGTATCGAAGCAGGTTGAGGGACCGGCTCCGGAGCCGACTGGGTCGGAGCCGAGAACAATTTTGCCAAAACCGATGACTGAAGGAGTCTCTGCACCACTCTATCGACGTCCATATCTGATAAGGTCCTGGAGGATTTTGAGGATAGAGAAGGAGATCGAGACCTCCTCTCCGAAGGGGACTTGCAAGGAGGGGATACTGGCCTAGTGCTAGGTGATCGGCTCCGAATAGGTTCCAAGAAAATTGGAGCCGGAGCAGGTTCCATAACAACTGACACTTCCTGCGGCCCCGAAGACAATGGAGCTGAGGATGTCGAAACAGACTTTGCTATTTTCTCTGGTGGCTCCGAGGAGACTGATGGAGCCGGAGATCTCTTTTTTGATTTAGAAGATTTAGCCTTAGAGCTGGAAGCACTCTCCAGACCCTCCTCGAAGGAGGGTTTCAGAAGTCCCTTCAAAATCAATTTATTCTTCCTTTCCTGAAGAACTCACGGACTAAAAGCATGACAGAAGCTGCACGACTCCTGGAGATGAATCGCTCCCAGACAATATACACAGACGGAGTGTCCATCGGTAATGGACATTTTGTAACTGCACCTAGAGCACTTCTTGAAGCTCGAGGGCTTGTGCTCCTTAGTATCTTTGGACATAGTTAACCAACAATAATAAAGCACCAAGACAATCAAACACTGAATAAAAGGAAAAACGGTCAAACAGTCACAAGGCGGGAAAAATCTACAACACGCAAATACCACAAGATCTCTAAGTTAAATGATCCCTAGACACAAAAACGAGGGAGAAAGGACTAATACCTCTAATTTAAACAGTACTTAGTCCCGGTAAACTTAAAGGACACAAGGAAAGCAAGGAGACAGACTAGGTCCTCTAACTGAAAACGGGCCTAGCCCGTTGGAAACTAGTTGGATACCATAGAAAAAAAGATCCAAAAAAATTTTTTTACAAGACAAGAACACACAATAGCTATTAAAATAGCTTTTTGTTTGCAATAAATTTCTCTGATAAGGAAGAAAAAGGGTACGTAGCTACAGCCAAGAGTGAGACCACGTCCGAGCTACTCGAGCGGCAAACAAGATCTGGGGATAGACAGCAGTGCAGCATGGGATACCATCTTAGCTCAGCCAACAGAAAGACTTCGAGCTAAAAACGTTTGGCCGAGTCGGAGCAGACATTGGGCTCCGAACCCACAGGTAAGAATGTAGGCGAGATTGGACTACATAACATCCTGTTTTAAAGCTATAGTCACATAGTTACTCCAGGGGCCCTGACAGGTCAAAATTTATACTTTTCAAGAGGCATCCAGGGATGTTATCAGGGCCTACTGAGGCCATGTTCTAGGTTTTAGCAAGCAAAGCCAGTATGTACTCCCTGGTTACAGTTGAAGGGGTTATGTTTGAGGGTATTTCTTGGAAGGGAGGTTGGGGGATGAGCCGGGGATAAAGTTGGAACTAAATTTGTCTGCAAATAGCTTCGCTATATTGCCAGGCTCAGTGACTGTAGCACCATTAACTACCAGTTCAGCACACTGCTGTGTGCTGCCCTTGAGTTTCCAGATATAGATGAAGACGGCCTTATGGTTAGTTTTCACATGGGAGGGTTATCTTAACCTCAAAGTTGGCTTTGTTTCATCTAATCAGCCCCTTTGTTACCTATTTAGTTTGATAAGAGTTTTTATGGGAATTAACTTTTTGACTTTTGTCATAATTTTTTTCCTTTTGTTGTATATCCTGTTTAATTTGAGAAACCACCAGGGCGGTTTGTTTCTGGGGGATAGTCCTGGACTTATTTAGGTAAAGCAGCCTCTATGCAGCTACTGATATGGTGTACAGAGTTTGAGAGCAATTCAGTGCAGGCTACTGTCTTCTTGGGTTTGGAGGGGCAGTGAATTTTCACAAATCATCACTTAATACGAGGCAGTCTGTCTGCCAATAGCTCATAACGGCTACTGGCTTTACTGGGATTACACAGTTGATTTTGATTTCAAAGGATACAGCAGTACGGTCAGACTTTACCAGGGAGGACGAGACACTGGGGGTGGGGGCTGGGGTGGCAGCATTCTACCATATTTCTGCATATGAGGTCCAGTCTGTTGGACCCTCTAGTGGGTGTATTCTTGGTTTGGTCAAGGGTGTTTGCATTCCAGGAACCTGTGTGCCTGTAGATTTGAGGTCAAGTAGGATTCCCATCTGAGGCCATGATAAGACTCATACAGTAAAACCAGAGAAACATTACCCCTGAATAAGTGGTAAAACCAAAGAAACACTACCACTGAATAGGTGGTGGTTCTTAAGTTGGCCGCAACCAGAAAAACTTTTCCATTTGCTAATAACTGATTTTCTAGTAGCAAGTTTTCTTGCCTTTATTACCTGCTACACATCTCCAGAAAAAAGGTACCTAAAGGTATCAAGATCCTACCATTCAGGCGGTCAGATGCAGTTGTCTGAGGTCAGGATGTATCAAACACCCCTCCTCATGTGTGAGTAAACACAGTCTGTGAGGAAGCTTGTTGTAATTGCCCCTGGCCGTTTCCAGAAGAAGGGAAAACCACTGATGCCTGAGCCAGCAGGGAGTCACCACTATGAGTTTTGTGGATTAAATTCTTCAGAAATACCCTAATATTAGTGGATGGGGTGGAAAAGCATACAGAAACATTCATGTCCAAGGAAAAGAAAAAGCATCTACTTCCAGGCCTTCTTGCAAGGGAGTCTTCGAGCAACATTTTGCCAAATGATTGTTTAGACAGAACACAAAACAAATCTATTTGAGGTATTCCCCACAGATGGAACAATTCTTGGAAGAGCCTCTCATTCATGAGGACATGTCCTGGTCTTGCTCAGCTTATTTGCCATACAGTTTTGCTTTGACATAATGTAAGAGGTCTGTAGAGTGAGATTATGCTGAAAAGCTGTATCTCAGGCTACCTTTTTCCTAGCTAAAATAGAAACACTTTAGAGAAAAAGTACGTTTTCTGTCACAGAATTTAAGTGGAAGTTTTTTCCCCTCTTAAGGGAACTTATCTGCCCAGAAATGGAACAGCATTATGTGACTGTCGACCCTCAAAAGCCCAAAAAGGAGAGCTCTCTTTTGGTGATAGGAAAACTCTAAAGGGTTCTGTGCCAAAAAAGAAGTTATGTACATACCATAATGGTCCATGTGAGTTGTCCCTCTCGCCCTCATTCTGTACTGATGGGTTCGGAACCGATCCTCAGTTCCGACTTGGCTTACTAAAGCTCGAGGTCTTCAACCAGTTTGTGGCCTACTCCCTATCCCAAGATGCTCTGGTGCCTTCCTCAGATCTTGTTTATTGTATACTAATGGTCTTATGTAACCCCCTAATATTTATATGACCAGAAGGGGGTAAAAGGACAACGTATGCCAAACAACCTCTTGATCCTCTAGAAGCCAAGGCTGGGGGTAGGAGGGGGGACATAAGAATGAAGGTGAGGTGGACAACTCACATGGAACGTTATGGTAAGTACATAACTGCTTTATGTGAAGTTGTCCTAGTTCACCTTCATTCTGTACTGATGGGACAGCGTCCCTAACACAAATCTTCTTGGGTGGTTCACGGCAGTATATTCTTCAGGACAGTGGACAAAGAGGAGGCACTGTCCCTGGCGGCCAAATCTTCTTTGTAATAAGTGATAAAGGTATGAGGCCTCACCCATGTGGCTGCTGACAAATGTTATCTATTGGCAATTTAGCACAAAATGCAGAAAAGTGGAGACAGCCCTAGTTGAGTGAGCTTTTATTTTGCCTGGTAGCTGCTTATTTACTGATTTATAGGTGAAGGAAATGCAGTCCGACAGCCACCTTGATAGAGTAGATTTTGCTACAGGCGGACCTTTTTTTGCACTCTGAAAAGGATACAAGTAGCTGATCCGTTTTTCTGAAGTCTTTTGTTCTGTGCAAATAGAAATGCAACTGTCTATGAATCTATGAACCTCAAGTTGGTGAAACATATATTCTGCCTTATTGCCATACTTGGGGAAAAAACTGGTAATTCTATGGACTGATTCAAATTATAATCTGAACATACTTTTCGTAGAAAGGTTGGATTTGTTCGGAGAGACACCCTGTCATTGTGAAACAACAAATATGGTGGTTTTATAGAGAAGGCTTGTAACTCCGAAACTCTCTTAGCTGAAGTAATGGCCACTAGGAAAATGATCTTCCACGTTAAGAATTTTAAGTCACTTGATGCAGGTTCAAAGGGGGAAAGAATTATTCTGGACAGTAAAAAATTCAGGTTCCATGGTGGTAGCAGGGGCCTAATGGGTGGCCTCAAAAGATCAGTGCCTCTCAGAAAAGCCTTTGATAGTCTGTGGGACATAATATTCGGTCCTTCAGTCCCAAAATGAAAACTCGAGATTGCTGCTAACTGTACTCTAATAGTAGCTGCAGCTGCTCCCTTATTAAAAAGCTTCATCAAGAACTCAATTCTGGAAGTTACACGTGCTGAATAAGGATCAGTATGATTCTCTAGTGCCCAGATTAAGACTATCTTCCATTTGCTGAGATATAATCTTCTGGTAGATGTCTTGTGAGAAGAAATCAGGATATGTTGTGCTGCAGATGAAAGGTTTTTTAGCCTGGCTAGACCTGGAATTGGAACAAATAGCTGTCAACTTGAGGGTCTAAAGGGATGGATGAAGAGCCCACACAGAATGGATCAGATCATCTGATATGGGGGTCCAGAATCCAAAGCTCTTCCTGAAGATGAGGCTGTAGCAAAGGAAACCAAATCTGGCAAGGCCAGTAAGGGGCCATCAGAATTAATGTCCTTCCCAGAACACTGACTTTCTGAAGAACTTTGGGTATCAATGGAAAAGGGGAAAAGCGTAGAGGATACCCAGGGGCCAATCTTGTACAAGTGCATCCCTTGAGGATTCTCCCAGAGGGGAGATTAGGGCAAAGTAGCTGCGGCATTTTGTGTTCATGGACATGGCAAAACGGTCACAGCAAGACTAACCCCATTTTTGGAAAATCATTTCCGCTACTTCTTGTTTCAGGGACCACTCGTGAGGCATTTGAATTGCTCTGCTGAGTTTGTCTGCTATCACGCTGGATTTCCCCGGGATGTGCGTTATCAGAAAGCATTGAGAGGAAGTTGCTCATCTGCCATACTCTCAGGGCCTCTCGACAAAGGAGGTAAGATTTGGTTCCTCTTTGTTTGTTTATATACCAAACAACTGACATGTTGTCTGTCTGGACTGCAACAATTCCTATTGGAAGAGTGTGTTGAAATGCCTGCAATACCAGAGAAACCACTCTCAACACTAGGACACTGATATGCAAATGGGCCTCATGATTCTGCCATGTGCCTTGGGCTGTCCTTCCCTAATAATGCCCCCCCACACTATCTGGGAGGCATCCGTGGTCACTGTGGCTAGAGGGGATGGGAGAAATGAAAGGACTACGTAAGGTCACTTGCTCTGAGTACAGCCACCAACTTAGGTCTCTCCTGCAAGATTCTGTTAGCATTATCAATGTGACATTGGAGGTTCCTGCATAGACCATTGGGTGAATAACAGCCACTGTAAAATTCTCATGTGCATCTGAGCTAGAGGGATTACACTGATCGCTGCTGCCATCATACCTAATACTTTGAGAATTGTCCCTGCTTGAGTCTTCGTTTTCACGAGGAGGTCTCGAACCTGTGCTCGAAGGGTCTTAGTCCTGTCTTGTGGAAGTTTTATCATCATCATAATAGTGTCTAACTCTGCGCCTATAAAAACAATATGTTGAGATGGCAAGAAGGCAAATTTTTCATAGTTTATTGTAATTCCTAAATGAGCACAGAGATTCAAAGTGGTGTCTCTTGCTTGTGAAAGTAGATGCTTGGTGGTGGCAGTTAGGAGCCAGTCGTCTACATAAGGAAACACCTGGATTGCTAAATGCCTCAGGTGAGAAGTAACCACTGCCATACATTTGGTGAACACTCTGGGGGCTGTAGTGAGACCAAAGGGCAGAACTTAGAATTGGTAATGACTGGTTCCCAACCGAAAGCGGAGGCGACTCCTGGATGGCCTGTCCATTTTTATGTGGTAGTACGCATCCTGGAGGTCTATAGAGCACATCCAATTGTCTTTTCCGAGAAAAAGGGAGTATCGACTGCAGTGTAACCATCCAGAATTTTGTCTTTTTTACAGATTTGTTTAGTCTGTGAGATCCAGTATGGGTCTCCAGTCCCCTGTTTTCTTTAGAACTAAAAAGAAAGTACAGTTGTGTACACTTACCATAAATGTAGATGTTCGAGTGTATTCACTGTTGCAGTCATCACACTTGGGTTATCTGCCTGCAGGTAGCCCTCAGTCAGCCCGAATATCAGTGTCTTGGGATTTCTGCGTCGGATGCTGTTCCCTCTTCCATGACGTCAAGTCGTCAGGGGTATAAAACATGCAGCCGACACCATTACATCAGTTTTTCTTGCTCCAGATGTCAGGAGCCCCCAAAATAGGAAGCAATTACATGGTGTGGAACACCTCCAGTAAAAAGTAAATACCACTGCTATAAGATATGGGCAAAAAAGAGGATGGGTAGAAAGTATAGAAAAATCAGGGGGCTGGAAGGAAGGTAATAAGGACTGCAACAGTGAATACACTCGAACACCTACATTTATGTTAAGTGTACACAACTGTACTATGTTCTTCATGTTTCACTGTTGCAGTCATCACACTTGTGTTGATTCCCAAAGCTAAGGAAGGGTGGAGGGAGTCAAGAAGTATTACGGCTGGCTAGCAGGCCTTGTAAGACTGCTGTAGCAAATCCAGCTCTGGATTTAGAAAAGATAGGTAAGTGGTAATGCTTGGTGAAGGTGTGTACTGAACTCCAGGTTGCATCTTCCAGGATGTCCCTGGTAGGTACTCCCCTGAGAAATGCTGTAGAGGCTGAGGTAGCCCTAGTGGAATGGGTTCTGATCCCCTGTGGGGTAGGTTTTCCATGGTGCTTGTAGCAGAAATGGATGCAGTGTGCTATCCATTTGGAGATGGCTTGCTTTGAAATGGCCTTGCCCTCTGCCCCTGTAGCAAAGCTGACTAGCAGCTGGTCACATTTTCTGAAAGGTTTAGTCCTGTCAAGGTAGAACCTAAGCTGTCTGTGCACATCCAAGGAGTGCAGGATCCTTTCCCCCTTATTCTGAGGATTAGGAAAAAAGGTTGGTAAATGGATGGATTGGTTTAAAGCCACACTGGATACCACCTTGGGCATAAATGATCGGGTAATCCTGAGGGAAACCCTGTCCACATGGAAGATAATGAAGGGTTCCACGGCCATAAGGGCCTGTAACTCGGACACTCTTGGCTAGAAGTAAGTCTGTTTTCCAAGAGAGGAATTTTAACTCTGCTGTAGCAGCAGGCTCAAAAGGGGGAAGCGTGAGCTTCTCTAGTACAAAGTTAAGGTCCCAGGCAGGAGTGGGAGCTCTCCACAGGTGTCTTAAATTGTTAGCTTCTCTCAGGAACTGCTTGACCAGAGGTTGAGAGAAGAGGGGTGGCTCAGTATTGTAATGAGCTGAGATGGCACAGGCATGAATCTTAATTGATGAGAAGGATAGGCCTTTGTGGAGCAGCTTTGCTAGATAATCTAGGATTTGAGGTAAGGTGGGCACGGCTATGTCCCTTCCCTGAGACTGGCTCCAAGAACAGTATCTTTTCCACTTTTCTGAATAGTATTTGCAAGTACTAGGTCTCCTGGCCTCAAGGATGACATCCAACACCTGTTTGCTGAGGGTTGCTGGTGATGTATTCATGGAATAAGCCAGGCTGCTAGGTTCAGGGTCTGCATCTGAGGATGCAAGATCTGGCCCTCCTGCTGGGACAGCAGAGAGGGAGTCTGATGCAGGTGCCATGGTGGCACTGTTGTCAGACTGCGTAAAAGTGGGTACCAGTGCTTGCATGGCCAGTCTGGTGCAATAAGGATTGTCCTTGGCTTGTCCTGTTTGATCTTGAGAGGTACTTTCGAGAGGAGGGGCAGAGGGGGAAAGGCATAGATTGAGAGGTTTTCCCATGTAAAGAATAGAGCATCCACTTTCCATGCTTGGCTGTGGGGATTTCTGGTGCAAAATTTTCTTAATTGATGGTTTTGGGGGGAAGCAAAGAGGTCCACCTCTGGTGTCCTCCATCTGAGGATTAAAAGCTTGAATGAGTTTGGTTCCAGTTTCCACTTATATGGGTCCATTACATTTCTGCTTAAGTCGTCTGCCAGTGAATTTTGTTTGCCTGGCAGGAATTGAGCTTGCAGGTGAACTTGATTTCTCCAGGCTGTGTTCCACAGAGCCATAGCTAACCTGCAGAGTGGGTAGGAATGAGTTCCCCCCTGCTGGTTTATGTACCACATGACTGTGGTGTTGTCTGTCTTTATCAAGAGTTGTCCTGGAAGTATAAGGCACTTGAAGGCTGTCAGTGCATTCTGTACAGCTAACATTTCTTTTTGATTGATATGCAGGTGCATTTGTCCTGGGCTCCATTTGCCTTGAATGTATTTGCCTGCCATGTGAGCCCCCCCATGCATAGTCGGATGCATCTGTTGTCAGGGTTTGGGCGGCGGGGAGTTGAGTGAAAGGGAGTCCCTTGTTGTGGTTGCAGGCCTCTGCCCACCAAAGGAACACTATCCTTAGGCAAGGAACGATAGGAATCACTGTTTCCAGGTCCTGAGAATGTTGACGCCAGAGACTTTTTAAGCACCATTGAAGTTTCCTCATATGCAGTCTTGCATATGGAATTAGGAGAATGCATGAGGCCATGAACCCTAGGGCTTACAGCATTTTTCTTGCAGATAGCTGGGTTTGGGTGGTCAGTAATTTGTCAAATACACCTGCTTTTCTGGAGTGAGGAATGCCATCTGGGAAGTTGTGTTCAAGCTTGCGCCCAGGAATACAATTTTTTGGCTGGGTACCAGATGTGATTTCTTTTCATTGATGATATACCCCAGAGAAGTTAGGAGTCTCTTACAAATGTCAGGTGCTGAAGTAGCAATTCCTGACTGCCCACCTGAATAAGGCAATCGTCCAAGTATGGGTAAATTTGAATGTTTCTCTGTCTGCAGTATGCAATGGCTGGAGCCAGGTACTTTGTGACTACCCTAGGCACAGTAGATAAGACAAAGGGAAGTGCAGAGAACTGACCGTGCATACAGCCTGCCCTGAAATGTAGATATTTCCTGCAAGATTCCCTTATGGGGATGTGCAGATAAGCTTCTTTTAAGTCTAGGGTGACCAGCCAGGAGTCCTTGGCTAGCATAGGAAGCAGCTGTTGTAGTGTAAGCATTTTGAACTTTGGTACCACCAGGAAGGTGTTGAGAACTGACGGATCCAGGATAGGGCGCCAAGAGTTCTCTTTTCTGGGCAGCAGAAACAGTCTGGAGTAGAAGCCGTGTCCCCTTTGCTCTGTTAGAACAGGTTGAATAGCCCTGATACTGAGAAGAGAAAGTACTTGCTTTTGGGCCTCTGCCCACTGGTTTGGAGGAGGGTCTGGCAATCGCTTGGGGGTGGCAGTGAGTGGAAGTGGAATATGTATCCCTGGGATACAATGTTTAAGACCCACCGGTCCTGGGTAATGTATTCCTAGTTTTTTGCATGCAGGGCGAGCTTTCCTCCTAAAGGTGCAAGTATTGGGCATGGCTGGGAAGGATGAAGGACGAGTCATTGTGAACTTTTTCCAAAAGGGGGTGGCTTACCACTCCCTGTTTTTGAGGTGCGAGCACTCCATTGTTTAGATCTATGCATACCCTGAGACTGTAGTCTTTGTGGTCTGTTGCCCCTGGGTTTGGACTGAGAAGGCCTGGGACGGACTGAAAGGGACCAGATTTTAGAAGGCCAATGCCTACTGAATCTAGGTGGCTGTAGCTATAGGTTCATAGATTTGTACTAAGCTAACAGCCCTTGCGAGCCATTTTAAGCCTAGCCAATTATCCCTTGTGAGACTCAAACCCTGCACCTTGTGTTTGTAAGGCAAACACCTTAACCTTTAGGCCACACTCCCAACCCCAATAAGTTAGTACTAGGCTCACTGCCCTTATGGGCCATTTTAAGCCTGGGTAATTACCCCATGTGAGAATCGAACCCTGCACTTTGTGTCTGCAAGGTAAACACCTTAACCATTATGTCAACCTCCCAAAGTAAGAAATCTTTAACAAGTTTGCATAGATTTAGCTTTTCCCTCCATCTTTACAAGAACTACTACTGCTTTTGTGCCAAAGAAACATTCTTGGTTTAATGGAGCATCTAGTAATTTTGCTTTGACATGGTCGGGCAAGATTTGTTCCTTCAGCCAAGCATGCCTTCTCAGAACAGACCCAGTGATAGCAGCCCTGCAAGATGCTTCTAAGGCATCGAAACCACACTGCAAAGTATGTTTAACAACTTGGTTTGCAGAATGCATCAACTCTTGTAAATCTTTATTTTCTGCACCACCAGGAATCAACAACATTTTTTGTTTAATTAGTTCCATATTATGCTGCTGGTACTTCAACATGTGAAACTGGCAATTTAAAGCCTTGATGGCAAGAGTAGCAGAGGTATATACCTTCTTACCCCATCTGTCTAAAGCCCTAGAATCCCTGTCCAAAGGGGTAAGGTTTTTGGCTGTAGTAGCCTTAATAACTTTCGGTCCTTGGGAAATGGTTTCTGGATCCGCAGTAGGATTGTTAAAGAGAAATTAGTACCCATCAGGCTTTCTAGGAGCTAGAGGTAAAGTATCAGGGGTAAGACCTGATTCCATGAAGACATCATCTACAATATCCAGGACAGAGGGTCTAGCTAGAGGCCTGTGCTGAGGCAAGTCTAAAAATTCCCAGAGTCTCTTTTTGGACTGAGGGTAATCCTGGCATTCCCAGCGGAAATGTTCTCTTAAGGTATACAAGGTTTCACCGAAAGAAAAGTCCTCTGGAGAGGAGGCAGAGGGAATGGAATCCTCTGCATTTGAATCCTCATAGGTGGATAAGGATATGTCCTGGTAATCAGAGGGGTCAGGGTCATCGGACTCATGGTCTGCAGAATCAGAAGGAAAATCAATTCTTTGTCTTTTAGAGGGGGAAGGCTGGCTTCCCCTAATTAAAGTAATAAGGTCTTCAGCCATTCTAAGCATTTGTTTCTGAGGCATGGGAGCTTAAAAATGCGCTTTGGTTGTTGGTTTCCTAAGCATAGTGTGAACTCTGGGCCTGAGAAATGTATTAGTTTTAGTCGAAAATAAAGTAGTCTGTTCAATACTAACATCAGAAGGTCTGACTACACCCTCAGTAGCCGGTGCCTGCACAGTGGCTCCGGACCCATCCAAGGTAGAGACATCCGCAGTTTCCATAGTCAAAGAAGCATCTTGTGGCATACCGGACTCTGAATGGGTCTCAGTAGAGGCCTGTGAATCTGTAGAAGCGGGTATCAGAGGCTGCGAAAGCACCTGAGTACAGGCGGACTGGCAACTAGCTTAATGGAAGCGTTGTCGTTAGTTTTGGACCTATGCAGTCTGTCTCTGCCTTTATCCTTACGTTTTTTCGGAAGATCAGTAGTCGGATGGCTTAGCAAAGCCATTTCGGAATATGGAGAATGAGAGCAAAATAATTTAGCACCAAAGATAGCCTGACGACGAATAGTTTGGGCGTTGAACAAGGCACAAAACCGACAGCGAGGAATGTTGTGGTCTGGGCCTAAACAGGTGATGCAGTAAGAATGAAAATCTCTGTGAGGTATTTGCTTTCCACAGGCAAGACAATTGTTAACTTTTTCTGATATCGGTTAGAGCATGAAAAAAGGATCCCCAATGGGGTACTTAGTTTTAGAAGACTTCAGGTTTGAAACTCGAAAAATGAAAATTTAAAGTACCGGCCGACCGGCACTTGCAAACTGCTTCTGCTTCGGGCTCCCGCACGGCAAGAAAAGCTAATGTAATGGCATTGGCTGCATGTTTTATACCAGACAATCTGACGTCATGAAAGAGGCGACAGCATCTGACGCAGAAATACCAAGACTCTGGTATTCGGGCCGACTGAGGGCTACCTGCAGGCAGATAACCCAAGTGTGATGACTGCAACAGTGAAACATGAAGAACATCCTTGAGTAAGTCCCGGATTCTGTCTGGTCTGCGGGGACTGATTGGATGACTTTTTCCTAGCAACTTCTGAACTTCTATGGTTGCTTGATTCCTGTTGACTGGGTAGAACATCCAGAGTCCTTTTCATTAATGGGGGTGGCATGGAAAAGGGTACAGAGTTACCTCTGGATAGGATACTCTGTACCCACTTGTCTTCTTGAAAGGCTCTCTGGGATTTTCAAAACCACATTTTCCCTCCATTTTGACCCTTGGGATAGGGTCTAGAAGGTATGGAAAAATGGACTCCCATGGCAGAGACAGTCTTTCCTTCCTGTTCACACCTGGTTAGTGTTTCTTTGACTTTAGGCCCAAACAGGGACGAGTCATCGAAGTGAGTGTTAATGAAGGATGACTTCAAGGGTTCCGCAAAGTTACACAAGTGCATCCAGAAATGTCTCCTAAGGACAATTCCGGAACCTACTGACCTAACTCACTCCATCGGCTGCATAAGAAACGAGCCTCATGGATGAGTTCACTACTGAATTAAGGGTGCAGAGTTGGGAGGCTACCTTGTCTGTTACCTCCGCAACTAATGAACCCTGGAGAGTGGCTCCTAGCTCCTTCAGGAGATCTCTCAGTAGCCTAGTGAAATGGGTAAGACAATTCAGTGACCTTAGTGTAAAGGTTGCTGAAGACTCCCACACCTTTCAACAAACGAGTTCCATAAGTCCAAAAGGCAGAGACACCCAAGTGGCGGAAGGGTGAGACCCAAAAGCCTTCAGGTAAACAGACTCCTCATCAGAAGGGGTGATGGACTTCCAGCCACCTCTCTGCTTAAGGATCTCCAAGATGTCTGCAAAGAAGACATCTTTAGAGGGCAACCAAGGGGACCCTTCTGAGTCATCAAGGTCTGTGTCTGACGTGACTGACTCCTGTGGGGAGTCCAAATGTTTCCTCTTGCATAATCGCTTCTGAGATACCTCTTCAGAAGGGCATTCTGGAGAGGTTTTGGAAGAGAAGGGTTTGCCCGCTGGGCCATCCTGAGGCTCTGGGTCTCCACATCTGTGTGGAATCAGTAATGCAGAGACAGACACAGCTGCCTTTGGGGGAGGAATGGCCGGACCTGAGGGTGTGGTGGTCTGTGGGGACAGTGCTCTCCTCGTGGCTTTGAAAGCTCCCTGCCTATGATCTGAGGAAACCCCTGGATCCGAAGAACCAGAAGGTCCCCTCCAGCCCCATGGGGGTCGGCTCCAACATCAAGATAGGAGCCGAACTCACCCATGCTGAAACCCTGAAAGACATGGTCAGATCTGAAGAAAACTTGGCCCGACTCTCCTCCCCGGACCCGACCGGAGAATGTCAGCCCCTAGACCCCTCTGTCGCCACCGAGGTACTCTGAGTGGTCGGAGCAGAATCCTGGAAAAGGTCTCAGCTCAGATGGTTCCATCACTATCAGTTCCCTGCATTCCGACTCCAAAACCGCAACTCGGGTCGGAGGAGGAATTGATGCTATCGGGGTAGGTGTAGTCTGTTCCGAAGCCTCCTGGGTTAGTTCCAACAAAAGTTTTGCAAGCGCTGGTGTCTTCAGAGGTCTCTGCACCACATGATCCACATCAGAAAAGCTTCTAGAGGATTGAGAAGAGGGAGCTGGGGATCCTGTGGTCTGTAAAAAGGGAGACCTTAATATGGGACATCCCATCCCCAGTAGAGAAGACAGGCTCCTCACTTGAAAAACCAATGGCTCTGAAACTCGTGGAGCTGAGTTAGAAGGTGTCTCGGATCTGACAGACTTGGATATCAACAGAGACATTTTTGCTGACTTTTTCAAGGGCTCCAACTGGTCTGAAGCAGCAGATGATGTTCTTTTTGAAGTTTTTGTACTGTCCGATTTTTGGGTAGGTGAAGTAGGTTCCTTTAGAGAACTTTGACCCTGTTCCAAAGCCTCTGCAAAATAAGATTTTACTAATCCTCTCAAGATTAATTTGCTCTTCCTCTCATGAAGAACCCTGGAGCTAAAGGAGTGGCAAACGGCGCATGATTCCTGTTAAGTGAATTGCCCCCAGGCAGTAAACACATTCTGTATGTCCATCGTGATGGACATCTTCTGGTTACACTTAGGGCATTTTTTAACCTCAACCTAACCTCTTTAGTTTGTTTAGACATATCCAAAGCAGTCAGATCTAATAGTTAAACAACCAATGAAAAAAGAGCCCTCGAACTTGTGTAAGTACTAAGAACCAACAATTCAAGGAAAAACACTTTTTTTTTTAACTACTGTAATACACCTCTAATATATAATATTCTAAACCTAAACACCACACAAGAAAGAAACAGCCCTCTAATTCAAACAGACTGGAAGCTCTCTAATCAAAAATAAGCTAGACAGGAAAGGATTGAAAATTCACACAAGATAACACACCTCTAAAAAATCATAATAGCCAAAGATCAAAAACAAGGCTGCTGTAAACACCAACAATGCAATCACATCTTCACATTCTGTAAATCAGCTAAATGTGCAATATGAAGAAAGAGATATGCACAAAAAATATAGATTTCAAAACTTTTCCTAAGGAAAAGACTTCAAATACTAATCTAACGGCTCCTAAGTAGTGAAGAGAAAATGGGATAGGGGAACTATATAGGCCCAATAAAAACACGGCCAATAAATTTTAACAGTACACACACACAAACACAAATGGAACACTAAGAAAATAAGTGTGTTCAATGAACAAGCAAATGAAGAATCAAGATATAACAATAAGTTCTCGAAAAAACTTTAGAAAATGTAGAAAAAGTCATTTTGACTTAGCCAGAGCTGGAGAATCGCCTGATCTGTTTCAACGGCAAATGAGGTCTGAAGAAGGCACCAGAGCATCATGGGATAGGGAGTAAGCCACAAGCTGGTTGAAGACCTCGAGGTTTAGTAAACGGCCGAGTCAGAACCAAGGATCGGTTACAAACCCATCAGTACAGAATGAGGGCAAGATAGGACAACTACACATCAAGAGTTTAAGTCAGCTCGAGCTGGCTAATGGTTTAGGTGTCTGGAAGGTACCTTGAAACACTGGAAGTTGTCTGGATGCTCTGTCCTTGGCAGGAGACAACTCATACAGCTTAGACTACTACAGCAGCAATCAAATGAAGAACATCTCATGTTTTATCAGTATAAGGGGAAGGCCTTTCCAATGTTATTATCTATCTATCGTTTGCCAGTAAGAGCAGATGAGATGAGAATGAGACTGGCAGAAGCATCTAATTTAAATTTACATTAGGGATGAACCTTTAAAAAACACAGGCACAAGGTGGATGGGTAGGAAAACTATAAAATACAATACCAGCAGTAAGAACACTAATAGCTTCTATAGATTATACCCTTTCCTGTTTTGCTTACCATAAATAAACAGCTCCTCCCACAAATCAACCAGATTTTTTCACGTGCATTCAAATAGTGCAACACAAATCTTTGCTAACTGACCCTAATGAAGACTTAAAAAACTCAAAGAAAAAAATGAAGTAAAATATATTTAAAATAAAACAAGCTCCAACAAAACAGGAGCAAGTGACAAGAAACAATAATGCAAGTATGCAGATTAGAAATCTAAAACAATCCCAAACCAGCAGTCAGAGCTCTAGCACCTCCCAAAGACTTTATGAAAATGAGAAAGTCCCTGATTATGGCTAAGGACCGCTTCTGAGTAAATGATCCAAACAAGAAAAATATCCTGGAAGAAGAGGTAGGCAGGGTCCGCCTCAGGTCAAGTGGTGCCCTAGGCAAAAGGGCTCCACAGCATCCCCCCAACCCACCTGGTGTCCCCATCCTGGTCTATTTATACCATCAGGCTTACTGGAAAGTTGGCCTATATCTTAAGCCAGCTGTGGAGGTAGGCTAAAGCGAAGGATGGTATAACTGAGCATATGTTGAGAATTACCTTCCTTTGGATGTGTATCCTAACATAAATTCCTAAGGAAGTAGTAAGGACAGACTAGCCCAACACTACACTGACTGCCACCAAACATCTTCTGGATCAACAAGAACCCAGGTCCTTGTACAAGTACCCCCAGAGCATGTTTGTGTTGACAGCAGTGGCTGAATATAAACTCCTGAACAAGAAGTAAGGACAGACCAGCCTAGCATTACACTGACTGCCAATAAACCTCTTCTGGTCAGACAAGAACACAGGTCCTTGAACAAATGCTCCTACAAAATGTGTGTGTTGATAGCAATGGCTAGAAGCTACTGGGTCTACTCACTAGACTAGGTTACAAAAGGACTGTATGCAGCAGTTTCTGGGGTTGCTTTGGACTTCATATTCCTGTTTCCACATACATCATGCCATGTCAAGGCACATCTGTGCATCTCAGCCAGGTACGGATCCTCAGAGTAAAGACAGTAGCATTATATACTTAAGAAACCATACTAAATGCATCTAATGAAAGAAACTGACGTACAGATCTGTCAGTCTTGCTGCTAGTGTCTTATGGGGTTCCTAAAAAGTCTCTGGTTGAGAACATTTGAAAGAATAACATTTTGAATTAATAGGCAATCTGTTCTTTCACTTCTACAGTAAACACAGAATGGATAGAAATCATGTCAATACTACAAGAAAGACTGTAGAAAAGCTGCTAATGACAAAAGAAGTACTGAAAATATAACAACTGCAGCTGTGTTGACAATGTCCCACCAAGAAGTAAGACTTACAAACTCTGCTTGATCAAGGATTTACCCTGGATCATAGCTCTCAACTGAATAAAAGATAAAACTCATCAGAAATTAAGGACAAATCCAGAAATAATCTAGGCACTTTTTAAAATGTTACTACTATTAACATTTGAAGTTGACAAACGAAGAGTGACCGAATTAATATACACATTCTGAAGTAAAACAAGTCTACACATCTAATTGCCACCATTAGTTACTAACTGTAATCATCACCTTTCTCCAAAGGTAATCAGTGATCAAGAGGGACAGATGTAAAAGTTTAGTCAAAATCAGTAACAGTTGAGTGGTACATCCAGGACTGGAGCTGTTTATACAAGAGGTTGAAGCACAAGTGAATAAATTCTGCTAGGTGTGGGTTAAGCCCTGCCTTATCAGTGCTTCACTTGTGACTACTAATTGTATACAATGGAGTTATTTTAAAAAGAATTGTTGATCTCTTTAAAATAACTCCAATATATGACAGCTTTCTTTCCAGCACTCATCTCGATGCTCTTAAAACAGTAAAGTGAAAACATCTGTGTCATATCGTGCACATAACGCACATGCACTAGAAAGCTTAACTGGTGCCACTGAGCACTGATTAGATGTAGACTTGCTATTTAAGTTTTAAGGCAATTCAGCAAATCCCAAAGGATTCTTGATGTCCCAATGGGGTGAATTAATGTACCAGTAGAGCCTGGTAAAAAAAATCAATTGCATCTATTCATGGCATCAAACCCTTGCATCATGACTGTAATTTTTTACTGTAGCTGCCATTTCCTTTCTGCTCTCTAACTGCATCTCTTAAACACTGTTAGCAAGTGTGTTAGAGTGCTCATGTGCATAGGCATGCTTGTGTATGTGCGCTTGTAAAGGTTTGCACTGAATGTGTCTGACAACAGTGAGCTGAAATACAGTGTAGTGGCTATTATTTACAAATTAATTAATTCATTTGACCACAGTGACGCATAGGTTCATAGGTAGGTACTAGGCTATTGGCCCTAGGGCCTATATAAGCCTAGCCAAAAATGTACCCTGGCTTTCGCCACCCAAGAAAATTATTTTCCTGTGCCCCTGTTGAGCAGAGCCACAGAAGTGATCCCTGGGGTGAATTTCCCATTTCCCATCCAATCATCAAGATTTTTCTTGAAGAGTGCTAATGAGGAGCTCTGTTTGACATAGATAGGTAGTCTGTTCCAGAGTATGGGAAGTCTCTGGGACAGGAATCTATCCCTCCAGCATGTTCTGTTTATTGTGGTGACAAGGTTTAGGTCCCTAGAGCGTGTAGCTCGGAGGGATTGGGATTTCTTTAAGTGGAGCATGTCCAACAGCTCTGGGTTTGACATAGCTTTGTATGTTAGGCAGATATCACCCCTGAGTAGGCAATATGCGATGGAGTAAAGCTGCAGTTTTTTGAGACTGTCTGCGTAGGGCATCTGTTTGAGGCCAGTAATCTTCTTTGTGAGGTATTTCTGTGGTCTTTCGAGTTGTTGTAGATGTCTTGTGAGGTACATACCAAAAGGGGCATTGTACTCTATAATGGGTCTGAATTGTACAGTCAAAAGTGGCTATATCTGTTTGTGTGTGTGTATGCATGCACTCGTGTCTGTAGGACTTGTCTACTGGAAATGTAATAATCTGCATAAAATGTGTACTGATAGCAAAGAGCTAAAATATATTACTAAGGCTATTATTTATTTAGTTATTAATTTGATCACAATTAGATATCAGAGGTAAGCACAGAAAACACGCATGTGCACATGTGCATGCATACTCTTATGTACATGTGTAAGTCTGTGTCAGTAGGCCTCCGCATCTATCTGCAACTGTGTGACGGAGACTAAGCATATGCCTCAGCATCTGTCTATATCTGCATATATGTATTTGTGTATCAGTATGTGGTGTGTGTGCAGATATTAAATACTTCATTTAAATTTTGGTTGTAAAATACTTATTTTAACATTGATTACATATCTCACACCAACACTAAAACATTGAGTAGAGGAACTATTTTACATCAAAAATATTCATATACTGAAACAAGCGAGAGAGAAAAAAGAGAGCTTTACAGATATCCCAATAATGCCCTCCAGGGTGGATGTTACAGGGGGAATAAGAGATCTTCCAGGTGGTGGTCCATTATTTTCTGGCAACGCCAACTCTGTCAGACGTTAATTGCTTACTTTAAACTTCTGAAAGAGTACAATACAATGTGAAGTGTAATTGGTCCTGTAGTGTATGTGGTTTCTTTCTGTTGTTCTTAATGAACTGGCCAACCATTACAATGCAGGAAGCAATTTTCAGGGTGTTTTCTCTCTATACTAAATGCATCTTTTTTATGTGGTAACTGTAGCTTACCCACCACATTGAAAAACTCAGAGTAGCCCATAAATGAGACACTTTTATAGCTATGTTTAGAGGCAATATCACCTTTAACACTAAGGGAGTACAGTAGAAAGAGTGGTGTACAGTCCTTAAAGACCAAACATTGTAGAGTTTAGATAAACAAGATACCACCACTGTACTGTTGGTTTTCTGTAGCAATGCAAAAATGAGGATGGTGACGCAGAACTAATCCCTAAATGGCGCATGATGCAGGGAGGAAGAGAAGACAAACAGCTTCATTTTTTTTTTGAAGGAATCTGTGGAACAAAATCACTAATCAGAATCCTCCATATATTACTCAGGAACAGCAGTGTGACCATCAAGGAAATAAGGAAAGTGCCCTAACAAGCTGATGGGACTCTGCAACTCCAGGCATAAGAGGCCACCTGTGAAAACATTGTGAAGTCCAAAAATCATAGCCACTAATTCATGACTACAAAACATTTCACAACTTGGGTTTCACACACAGAAGACATGAAACTCCTTAGCAGCCTACCTGCCAAGGTAAGCAAATGGTAAGAAATAGGAGGACACCCATTGCATATGCCAATCATTCCCCTGTCCCAGTGATGATGCAGTGTCTCTTGTAATACAAAGAGGTGACATGTCATGATCTCATGCTAGGTAACAACATGAAGGGTAAGCCTGAGGATAAAAACATGAATCTAGATGGTATGGATCATCTTGTTTTTCACATCCAACTATCTGCACAGCACTAAAGCAATCAAACATATTTAGTGACAATACTGCACTAACCAAACCAGTCTAAAATGCAATCTATGTTATCAAAAATAATGTATCCCAAATGCCCACATCATCTCACACGAAGCAGAAAAGAAATAAAATAAAAAAAAATAGCTCACTGCAAAGAAAACTCTGCTACAGCAGCAGTGATCCAGCACGTAATCACCTTCTTTACAGACATCCTTTGATATGATTCTACCAAAACAAGCCAAGCAATATCCATGTTAGAGCTGCAAAGAGAAAAAGCATAAAGGCAAGTAGAATTTGCCTGTAGATACAAGATTAAGTGATGTGTAGTAGAAAAGATGTGCTTAGCACAGCACTGAAAAAAAGTTCGTATACTCAACCTGCAGAGAGAAGAAAGGGTTTAAAAAATGTTCAACTTTCTGGATGAATGCAACACTTTTCTCACAGCAGTAAAAGCAGAACCCACAAGGACAATGGACTTGATACTGGGTGCTACATCACAGTTCATTTTTATAAACAATCATTCAGAAATGCATCAAGTTATCATAAAATGATTCTAAAGGTGTTTTCTCAAAAATACATTTTCTATATTTTGTATTTAACAGATTTCACAACTGGCTCATCATTAACCTCTAATATTACCTTTCATTGTTATCCACCCCATTTCACCCTTGCTTACTAATTACTGTCCACCACATCATCTTACTATCTTTCAAGAGATGGCCGCGGTGGTGCAGCGGTTAGCGTTGTCGCCTCACAGCAAGAGGTTCTCCCGTTCGATTCTCGTCTGGAGCGCCTTCTGTGTGGAGTCTGCATGTCCTCCCCGTGGTCGAGTAACATATAAAGACATGCAGGTAGGTGCGTATATGAATGGGTGTGCCTTCCTTGAAGGTTGGGCATTGGGCTGGCACCTCGGGACCAAAAATATCCACTGCCAATCATTAGCAGACCGGAGTTCCGCTGTTGTGACCCCAACTGGGAAAAGCCGAAATACATTACTTGCCTCCTTATATCCCCCTTCTCCTCCCTTCTCTTTCATCATAATCTTCACATTTCTCAGTTATGACATCTATGTGGTTGCAAATCCTTGCTTTGCTTTTTTACTCTACTTCTTCTTACCCTTTTTACTATTTCCTTTTCTATCTTCATCATTAATTTAGAATGCACCCCCCTACCAACCGTACCTTTTCTTATAGTTTATTTTTTCTATTCCTTTTTCTATCTTCATCCTTAATTTAGAATGCACTCTCTCCCCCCAATAGGATTTCCACTTCTCACCTACTTACCTTTTTATTGTGTGCTAGCTTTGACATCCTTCCTAAATTTATAAGGTCCCAGACCTCTGGAGGTAAGCCAATTCCTAGCAACCTCCACTCACATAGGAGTTCCATGCCAAGAAATGTGTTATGGTATTTTCTCATAGCTACTGAACCCTTTTCCTTCAGCTTGAGGTTTTCAAGCACTTTAGTTCTGGGGGATGGTGCTGCACCTCCTTGGTCATGATACTGAGAAACAAGCAATGTGGTGGAAACTGACATGGTAAGAAGTTGTATTAAAATGCAACTTAAAACACACCCTATGCAATGACAGGATTGCTCTTCGTGTAAAATATGTACAGTAAGAACAATCAAAACATCTATAATTCACACACACAATTCCTGGAAGAGTAAAAGTGATTCTTAATATGGCCATAACCATATCAACTAAAAGGATGAATACAGTGAAGACAAAGACATCTTTTGAAAAGAATGCTAATCCATCAAATAAAACTTTAAAGACTGGGTACAGGAGTCTAATTTTCTGTGATTAGGGCAGTCTCTGCCAAGACATCCTGTAGATAACAGTCAGGAGCACCACAAGTCCTGAGGCTACAAGAGTTATGCTGTTTATCATACATTCTCTGTTAGTCCTGTTCCTCACACAGTGTGTGGGTCAGGCTGCTCAGCAGTGACTGCTTCACTCACAGTGGAATACTACTGGCTTTTTATAACAATGAAAGAAGAGATGCCATCATCTTTTCAAGTTGACTACTTTCAGAGATCCTTGCTGGCACCTAGTAATAAAGTCAAACATAATGTAAAGGTAGGGCAATGATGTCAGACAATACAAAATAGTAAGAGTTGCAAAAATTGCTAATGAGTTATTTCTTGTACTTCCAGGTTTGATGCCTTTAGTCTTAATCACCATACTAGGATCCTCAGCAAGTCACTTAAGATTAAAGCTCCTAAGAAACCCTGATCTATCTGTAAATAAATATTTTTTATAATGACACATGACTACCTGCTGATTCCACTGGTACTACATGCAGCTTGATCATGCTGCCTATGGTAGTAGGCAAAGTTTCTGTAAAACTTAGCAGCTTGAAGTCTTTTGTCTTAGCCAAATGAAGGAAATCATCATTTAGTTCTTTCAGAGCAGGTGAATCTGAAAAACAACAAAGCAATGAGAGTTTCAGCTAAAGGCAACAAATATGTGACAGTGAACTACAGTAACAAAAACAGTTTTATTTACCTATGTCAAACACAGTGGCATTAGTGCTATAAAATATAGCTTTTACATTAGTTTAATGTATTATAACATCTGACAGGATATCATCAAAACCAGCCATCTCTTTGTATCCCTACTACCTTTACAGTCCAAATTAGCACTGACCAATGGCACTTGGAAAGGGTCCCTACAATGGCTCTAATTGGAGTGGACTGCCAGGGCAGGCAACATTCTTCTCAAACTGCAAATTTAGCAACAATTGTGTGTGATACAGTAGCACTCTTAGCAAAGGTTTCTCTACCATGTAAATAGGATAACGAACAGGACTTTGTGACAAACAAGGGCAGACACAATTACACCACAGCCCACCACTACCATTGTGCCTACCTCTGTTAGCTACCACATATGGCTTTTGTTCTCCAACATACGGCTGTGGACATCCAGATCACATATGCCACATGGTTATGTTAAAAACATTTAAATCCAAGGCACAGATGCACTTGAGACAGCATTCTGCCCCTTTCTTTGTGAAAACGGTGTGGAGTTCATGATTGTCCTCTTCATGGGACTCCTTATACAGATGCGTAGAGCTAGGCATCCTGCTCCTTATCAGCTGTGCCCTGCTGGCCAGACAGAGGTCACTGTTTATCCACTCCCATAATAATTCAATAAACAGATGTCCATACTTACTGGCTGCATGCTCCATTATCATAAGGTCTGCCAACATTTCAAAAACAGTAGCTTGACACTCACTCATTCTCCCACCATGGATTACAGTCCTTAATTCTGCAGTGAATTTCATTAAAACTGAACTCTCCATGTCTCCTCGTTTTGCAAAACTTCTTCTAAATGCTTCAACAATAATTTAAAGCATTCAAAATAACATTTTTACCTTACAATTATTTAACAGCATCGGATATTTTAGACACAGCATGCATTGCTTTAGTGGTCCCCAAGTTTGCTAGGAAACCTTACCTCCTGCCTCTGGTCAGGTTGGTGCTGATTACACTCAAGTTCAAATGCCTAAATAAAGCTCCTCTGTTCATAGATGAATATAAGGCTACTGACCATAAGGGACATCTGCATCCTAGCCACAAGATCAAATGTGAACAGTTACAGACACTGAATAATTAACCGCCAGTTGCAAACCACTTTGATGAGGGCTTGAGAGACACACCTAGGATGTTTTTAATACTTTTATTTGACCTCATTCAATGGCAACTTGAGCCTGACCCAGGGTGTATTTACGACTGCCCACACATTTATCCAGTTTATCCTTTAAGACAATCAAGGAACTACTTTGTTTTACATCCAAGGGAAATCTATTGCATATAAGTGTGATTCTCTGGGAGAGACATCTATCTCATCAGCAGCTTCTATTTATACTTTGCGTCAACACCACAAACACTATGCTGACAGGAAAAAATCCCCACAGAAATGGAAATTTAAATTGAAACTTTTACTCTTCCTAGCAATTTGGCATATAGTGCCTTCAACATGGAGATAATCAACTTTCTCTAATGCCACTACATTTAAATACTTCCTCAGTAACCAATTAATTTAATTAAATGGAACATCAGTTCTAAACAATAATCAACCTGAATGATGCCAAGTTAAACTATACTACAATAATAGATTATCCTATCAAACATATTTATATTTTGGTGGAAATTTTAATTTCTTTAGTACTGAGTAGGGTGCCATTTGCTTTTGGATATACAGGGACTCACTGCAGTATCTCAATCCCTAACTGTACACTAAGTAAATAATTTAGTACGGACTTCTACCATCATCTTCATGGAGGGTCACTGTAACAGTAATTCAACACATCTGGGTAGATTTCGAAGCAGCTCCTGGCTACCCTTGTGATGTACAGCATTATAAAAATAATTGCAACGGATCGTAAGTGATGTATACCAATCAAGCTGATTATGCTTTACAACTGGAAAAATAACTTGTTATGCACTTTGCCAACATTAAAAAAAAATGCATAACTAGTTCTGATTTGCACCTTTCAGAGGAGCTGTGTTCTAGTCTCATGCTAGAACACAAGGCAGCTATCACAAAACAGTGTTGGAAAGCCATAACAGCTTTAAATGCTGTAATTCACAACAATGTGTGTGTCATGGTGAAGTAACAGTGTTTCACACTTGTGGTCTATAAAGGGTGAGTTTCCCTTCTGGCTGCTTGCTCTGTCTGTTGCAGTGCTACGTGTGTTACAGCTTTAAAAATTGCAAAAGCTTTGCACTTTTGTCTGTATCTCATAGCATTCTTTAGCAGCTAAAGTTCCAGATATTACTCAAGAGTTATCAGGCTTCCCTGATCAAAACATAATAACCTACTAGCATTCTGAAAATGAATGTAAAGTTTCACCTTTTGAGCTTCAGTCTCCAGATGAATTTCTTGACATACTTTAGTCAAAACAATTATAATTGGCTAACAAACCTCTTAAGTTCTACATCTTGAGTCAGATTAAACTACTGCTATACAGAAATGTTGGAAAATGATGATGGTCTCTCTTCACACACACACACACACACACACACACACACACACACACACACACACACACACACACACACACACACACACAAACAGACAGACAGACAGACACGTTGCTAATAATCAGTTGTTGAAAAGGCCAGTACATCCAATTGAAAATCAGCTGATCTTATATACCAGCTTTTTTTCAGTGCAAGACTGCAGTACATTGGGGATTGCTGAATTTACCCTTTCCCTACTGTAATGCAATCTCAGAGTTGGTATATACCCGCAAAAACAAACACAATGTGCTGTTTGACATTGAACCAATTACTATTTTAGAGTTGGTAAATACAATTAGCAGGGTATGAATGGTGCAGACGGGTTTTCTCCTCTGCAAAAAAAACATGTTTAAATGTTTGCTTTTGGATCAGCTGGTGATCGATCAGTTGTGTTTGACCATCTGCTGTTTGATATATCATACACACACGAACAAATATATTCATACAATCACATGTGCAGACATATGGCATAATGGTGGCTTCCTGAGGCTACTGAAAATACAGAACACTACCTTTAAGGACAATTCAAAGCACGCAGGCAAGCCTCAAAAATAAAGTTGTCCTTGAGTTATAAAAGATAAAGAAAAGATGTTAGACGTCTGTCTTCCATGAGTCACTGGTCAAAGAAAGAGGGTGGCAAGGTGTCTTGAGGGAAGTCAAGGGAGGAAGAGAGCTAGAAACTATTCCTGATGTATAAATTTGGAATATGTCCTAGAAGCCTGAAAAGGAAAGGGCTCTTAAGTGAAATTTATGCATACCTGTGTGTTATTACTTGTTTGGTGACATTAAATTCTGATTTACTATTTGCTGAAGCTGTTAAAAAAGAACTGGGCTTTATTTTTGTTTTGTTTCCCTTGACGCTTCAAGGAAGCAAGTTTTCCATTGCCCCATGTAAATAAAGCTTTACCGTCTGGGAAATCTGTTTCTACAGACTGGTTCGTTATCATTAAAACTACTGAATGCCACATGTGTGTGTGTGTGTGTGTGTGTATACACGCACGTGTAGCTAGTATTTTCAAAGAATTTTTAGGTCCAATAGTACATATTATTGTACATTCACAACCCTTTGAAACACACTGCAGGCTCTGTCAAGAAAACAGCCGTCTATAAACTCCATAATAATAGTATCATTACTTAAACCAAAATCAAAAGACATACTTCATTTCAGCAAATAGAAAAAAATGCTTAATTTCAGTAAATATAAAAAAACAAATTACAGTAATCAGTTTTGTGAAATAATATGGGTTATATAAAAAACAAGTTCCCTCTACCTTTTCCTGTAGTCCCGGTACTACAACTCAGTACTTGTAAATGTAGAATCTTCTGCAATGTTGCAAGGTTGCAGCTTTCATACTACACAGCAAGCGCTGAGGAAAACTATACCACATAAACTACCACCACCCCATAGCTCAGATGGTTAGCTATTTTATGCCTGTTGTGATGTGTTTAAATTGAAACAACGCACAGAGTTAGTTTCAATATACCGTACACCATCCTCTCTCAAAACATCTCTCCTTGTGAACTAGAATAGCCAATGCTTTTGTTAGAAGTTAGAACATCAGTGCAATTACTATTAATATGACATGAAACACAGGATATACCTTAGATATTTGCAGTTAAAAGTCTCTCAACGGGTATATTCTTTACTGTAGTGTCACGTTTAGCTGCCTGACATACCCTTAGCTTCTGTGCTTGCACTGAACTCTCTCCCACTTCAGGTACAAGACAGTCTGTTGGTTGAGAATTCATGAATATTCAACTATGAGTATATTTGAGACATTCTGCACATTTCCAGCTGGATGTAGGCTCATTTATTTTCCTTCAGATTCTACAGCCATGTTTCTGATTTACCAAGTCATACTAGCCTGGTCCTCAGTAGAATTCTATTCATTGGTTTCCAGGTATTTCAGATTCTGAGCATCTCTGCTGTTTTCTATGTTGGTCACCCTTCTCAATTTTCAAATGTTAACTTTCTCAAAAAAACAACAGAAGTTATTTTTCTTTTGCAGGACTGTTATAGCAGTATCACATTCTTCTATTACTTTGGCATGAGAACCCAGGAACAACAGACATTCTTGTAATGTACTGCTTGCTTCCCCAAAGACTTGCTTTGGATTTTAGTTCCACCTTTCCAATTTTTGCACATTAGCTTAAGAACAGAATCATACTATTCACCCATTTACAATGCAGCTTTCTCTTTTCTTTCAGTAGCATGTTAATAACAATTTCATTCTTTTGGCAGTTTTGATCTAGCTCCTGGGTTTGTTGATTAATTGCAACAAGTCACTGTTATTACATTTCTGTATATGTTTGCATACATGTTTTTGAGCTTCGGTTTGATCAGTGACAACTGTCTGCCTTTTTCTATACTTTTAGATTTCTTTTGTTGTACAACCTTGGCTAATTTTTATTATGAGCAAGAATTTGTATACAGTGCTTAACTGTTTTCAGTCTCTTGGAGTTGTGCCTCTAGTACCATGTTTTCAGTTTGTACATTCTGACATTTTGCTTTTAGGTCAAGCAGAGCACTGTTAATCTTATGGAGCTCCTGCCACAATTTTTCTTTTCACTGTGTAAACACAGAATTCCAGCTTGAATCTGTAACGGACTTCTCTATTGTCATTCAAGTTCCAATACCAGGCCATTTGGCTTGTTTTCCTTCTGGTGTGGAATGTTACCTGACTTAGCTCTTTCAGGGTTAACTTTCGTTCTACTCTTCCTACTTGTACAGAAAATTCATGAGTCTGCTGGCCAAGTCAACCATGTGTTTTATTGTGCTGCTTTTTCTGCTGCTCAGGATCAGACACCACCTTTCTAAAACTGTCATTTTGCTTTCATTTTTACAAAGTATTTGTTCCACCAGTGCTACTTATTTTCTGAGCTTGGAAGCAGCACCCCCTGGGTACTTCTACGTTCTCAATTAATGCCTTGACCTTTTCTTGTAAAGCTAAACAACGTCAAGTGAACATCTAATTTTTTTCTTCTTCCTGGTGAACTCTGTTTCTTAAACAGATTTCCTGAAATCGTCTTCTGTTTTTTCTACAAGTATTTATTTCTGAACATATTAAAAAACTCTGTTCCTCACTATCACCTATTCCTTCTTTCTTTAAAAATTCACAGCTAGGGTTATCACTTTCAAATAAAGTTTCACTCTGCATACTTGTCTAGATGGAGTGCAAACACCACTTGTCCCTGCTTATCAGATATATTCTGATGCAGTGCATTTTTCATTGTACTGTACCCAGAGGACTACTTGTAATTAGACTTATTCACCCCACATCACTTTCGTTTGTGAACCCAGGCTGCTGTATCTTATTATAACTTAACATCTGTTCATCCTCCATGAAAGCAGCACAGGCACTGTTTCACATATTACCTCTTTATCCTCTCTTTTTTTAATGCAGGCAGTGATAGCACTTTCACTATGTCTGCATACATCTTTTTTGTTACTTTCTACAGCAGTGAATGCTCTTTTTCACTGTCACAAGCTTTACTTTCAGAATCCACACTTCTTGCTTTACACATCAATTAAATTCCTTTTTCCCTGTCGGAGGGTTTTACTTTTATAATCATCACATTTCAGAACTTAAGTTTCATAAAATGTTATCACAGCTATGGCAGAGTGATTTTGCTACAAACACAAATGTTGCATGTCTTTAGCATTAACCCAACAGAAAACCTTCTTTTCCAAGATCATAGGAGGTTATTAGGCTATTGGCCCTGAGGCCCTTATAAGCCTAGCCAAGAACTTAGCCCATGTTTAGACAAATCAGCACCTGATGTCCTTGTCCAGCAGGGAAATGGGTGGAATCCCAGTGGTATATTTTCTTTTTCCCATCCAGTTATCCAGGTTGTGCTGAAAAAGGGGTAAAGAGATACTCTGCTTGATGTACAGAGGGAGTCTCTGGGACACAAATCTGTCCCGCCAAAAAGTCTTGTTGATGTCACAGACCAGGTTGAGGCCGCACATGTGGGTTACTCGAGCGGAGCTTGACTTGTGGATATGCAGCAGTTTCTTCAAGGTGGGGTCCGTGATTGCCTTGTATGCCAGACAGAGGTCACCTTTGAGGAGTCTGTATGAAACAGAGTAGATGGATTGGGTTTTTAGCCTACCAGTATATGGTAGATGTTTGAGGCCCTGGATTCGCCTGGTGAGGAACCTCTGTGGTCTCTCCAGCTGCTGCATGTGCTTTGTGAGGTACTTGCAGAAAGGGGCATTGTACTCAATAATGAGCCTTATAAGGGAAGAATACAGGAATGTTTTAGGCTCATAGGTAGGTACTAGGCTATCTGCCCTAAGGCATTTATAAGCCTAGCCAGAATGTGTTGGCTTTTGCCACCCCCCTTGATTAGTTCCCTGTGCCTCTGTCCAGCATTTAAGTCATTGAAGTTAGCTAGGGTAAAACTATTCCCAGCTCCACAAAGTCTCCTCTACAATTTTTTCCTCGGAACTAGACAAACTTTCAACTCAAGCCATTCATTTCTCAGCCAGGCACTTGCTCAAAACTCATAGCAAGCACTTATAAACCCTAGCACTAGACCCTCCTGTACTGTACAGAAGGACAAGGCTCTCTATTCGACCCTACCAGCCATCCAGTAAAACAGTTCACTGTACCTATCCAGGCATGTACACAGGGCAGTTTCAGGTGTGCTCTCCAGTCCAACTGGTGAATTTGGACATTTTGAGGCAATGTTACAACTGCCTCATGTACACAGACAACCCTCTCTTCCTACCACCAAACACTAATACATGCCAGAGATGCAATTATACAGCCTAACTGGAGGCTAAGCTCTCTCAACCCAAGACTGGATCAGACAGTCAAGAGGAGAAGGGAAATACTTGCAACACACCCACCAGTCTCACATAGACCCAATAAACCAGCACTGGCAAAAAACACACACAAATACATGAAAACATACTCGAAGGCTCTAAATAAAAATCTGCAAAAGCAAGAGAGACCGCCACCAAAGCAGACATCCAAGCAACCTCCACCCAGCAACACAAACCATGAAACACATACTTCACAAAACCAGTGTGCCATGCAATCACAGCCCTTAAGGCAAAATAACATACCCAACATACTAGTAACAGGTGACTCTATAGTCAGGCACACTGACGTCCCACTCACTAGGCTGAATAAGGAGAAGATTACTGTTAGCTGCCTGTCGGGTGCCAGGATCCGCCACATAACACAAGCACTCAGGTCACTCCAGAACAAATACAAATATGACTCTGTCATTGTCCATGTTGGTGTGAATGACCTGATCCGTACCTCCCTGGACTACATGAAAACAGACATGGAAGAGCTCGCTGATCATCTAGCCCAGGCTGGTATGACCCTGACCCTGAGTAGCATCCTGCCCTCACCAAGAATGATACCACGGTATAAAGAAATAAATTCTCGATTTCAACAATTGGCTAAGTTTCTGGTGTCATTCAAAGGGGATCCAGTGTCTGTCCGCCTGGGATGACATGCTCAACAAGCCACGCTGCTTCGCTAGAGATGGCTTGCACCTGTCACCCTTAGGCTTTCGAATACTGGCCAAGGCTCTTGCCACCCCCATAGTGTCTTTTTTAGGCAAGGCTCAAAAGACAAACCCACCGCCGTAAATATCACAAGTAATGTTCAGTAATGTTCTCGGGCAGAGTCTGAAAAAGGTCCATGGAGATCAGCGCTCTACCCTTTAACTGTCAAGAACTTTTAGTTATGTACTTACCATAACTTTAGATGTATGGGATCCATCTCGCCTACATTCTCTACAGATGGGTTCGGAGCCGATCCTCAGCTCCGACTCGGCACGCTATACAATAGCACGAAGTCTCTTATTGGCTGAGTTACCTCATATCCCAAGATGCACCACTACTGCTTCCCCAGATCTTGTTTGTCCGCACACATGCACACACACATAGACTGTTGTTATAAGATTGCCAGGTGTTTCAAGAGAGGAAACAGTTGTATTCGGACCGTCCGTGCCTCCAAGGCAGGGGGAAGGAGGGTGGGTTATTAGGAATGTAGGCGAGATGGATCCCATACATCTAAAATTATGGTAAGTACATAACTAAAAGATGTAATGTGATCCTATCTCGCCTACATTCTCTACAGATGGGACAGCGTCCCTAGCACCTAATTCCTGGGTGGCTCATTGGAAAACGGTCCGGAGAACCGTGGAACCGAAGGAAGCTCGACCCCTAGATGCCACATCCAATTTGTAGTGAGAAATAAAGGTGTGTAGAGAAGACCACGTAGCAGCCGCACAGATGTCATTAATAGAGAGCTTGGAATGAAAGGCTGCCGAAGTGGCCATAGCCCTGGTAGAATGAGCTTTCACTGGAATTGTAAGCTCTTTATTTGAAATGCGATAAATATGACTGATACAGTCTAATCCACTTGGCAATAGTGACTTTCGTGATTGCTTTGCCCAATTTATTGTCTGAAAAAGACACAAACAGTTGATCTGATTTTCGTGCTTGGTGTGTCCTATCCAAATAGAAACATAATTGTCTCTGCACATCTAAGCTGTGAAAGGTATACTCAGCTCTGTTTGTATACTTAGGGAATAAAAACGGTAATTCCAGTGATTGTTGCAAACAAAAGTTAGAACAAACCTTTGGTATAAAGGATGGGTTTGGTCTAAGAGATACTCTATCCTTGTGAAATACCAGGTATGGTGGTTTGACACATAAGGCTTGAAGTTCTGAAACTCGCCTGGCTGATGTGATAGCAACTAGAAGGGCAGTCTTCCAAGAAAGAAATTCCAAGTCACAGGTTGCTGCCGGCTCAAAGGGAGGTGCGGTTAATGCGGCTAACACTACGTTAAGGTCCCACGGTGGTGCGGGATGAGATATAGTGGGCCGTAGAAGCCAAGCTCCTTTAATAAAGGCTTTGCACAACTTATTGCTCATTAAAGGTGGTTCTACGTTCTCGTGAAAATTGAAAATAGCTGCCAATTGAACTTTGATGGTAGACACCGAACAACCCTGGTTGAACAAGGAAGTTAAAAACTTCAGAACCTCTGACACCGAAGCTGTCATAGGGTCTAATCCTCGGAGTTGGGCCCAAATAGCAAACCTCTTCCATTTACTGCTATACATCTTTTTTTGTAGAAGTCTTGTGGGCCGAGGACAAAATATGCAAGACTTCAGGGTCGAAAGAATGGCTCCTGACTATGGAGAAGCCAAGCTGCTAGCTTCAATGAATGTAGGGACTGATAGGAGCTGTCCTGACTGATGCGTCAGGAGGTCCGGAACTTGGTCCAGGAACCAGGGACCGTCCAATGCATACTTGCGAAGAAAAGGGAACCAAACTTGACGAGGCCAGTATGGGGCGATTAGAATCATTTTGCTTCCCAAGCGAATCGCCTTCTGAATCACCTTGGGGAGAAGGGGAACCGGTGGAAAAGCATATAGCAGACTGGAGGGCCAAGGTTGGACCAGAGCATCCTTGGGCATCTCCCCCGGAACTGGAATGAGAGAGAAGAACTGCTGGCATTTTGCGTTGAGGGGAGTTGCGAAAAGATCGCAACATGGAACTCCCCATCTGGTGAAAATCTGTGTTACCACTTTGTGATTCAAGGACCATTCGTGAGGGGAGAGAATAGTCCTGCTCAGTCTGTCGGCTATCACATTGGATGTCCCCAGAATGTGTGTTGCCACTAGAAAGTGTTTGGTAGCAATCGCCCAATCCCATACCTTCATGGCCTCTCTGCAAAGGGGGTAAGACCTGGTCCCTCCTTGCTTGTTCAAGTACCAGACTACCATCATGTTGTCGGACTGAATGGCAATCGTCCCCCGGGGGAGGTGATCGTGCAATGCTTGCAACGTTAAAAGCACCGCCCTCATTTCCAGGATATTGATGTGGAGAAGATTCTCGTCGGAGTGCCACGTGCCTTGGAACGACCTGTCCAGATAATGTCCCCCCCACCCTGTCTGGGAGGTGTCCATAGTCAACGTGGCCGAGGGGGATGGGGGAACGAAGGGTCGCCCCTGATTCAGGTTGGAGGAAAGAAGCCACCAACGAAGATCCTGTTTGCATGTCTCTGTGATCAATATGTGGTGACTGAGGGGGAGGTCTTGATAAGACCACTGGACTGAGAGGAGCCACTGGAGTATCCTCATATGCAACCTTGCCAAGGGGACGAGAAGAATGGTGGCTGACATGGAACCTAACAGCTGCAGGACCATTCTCGCTGGAGCGCGACATCTGAGGATAATGCCCGAACCTGAGACTGAAATGTTGCTATCCTTTCCGCAGGAAGATAGACTCGCATCTGCCTTGAGTCTATTTCTGCACCAATAGACAGAATACGCTGTGATGGCAGCAATACGGATTTTGTCCAATTGAAGGTGATTCCTAAGGAGTTGCCTAGGGAGATAGTGGCTGCTAGAGTTTTTAAGAGTAGATGCCTTGAGGTGGCAGTTAGGAGCCAGTCGTCTAGGTATGGAAACACCTGGAATCCTAGACTTCTCAGGTGAGCAGTCACCACTGCCAAACATTTGGTGAACACCCTGGGGGCTGTGGTGAGACCAAAGGGCAGTGCACGGAACTGGAAATGACTGCCCCCTAGGCTGAAGCGCAAGTGTCTCCTCAATGCCTGATCTATCAGAATGTGATAATAGGAGTCTTTGAGATTTATGGAGCACATCCAAACACCCTTCTCCAGAAGCGGGAGAATGGTTTGTAAGGTGACCATCCGGAATTTGGACTTTTTCACTGATCGGTTTAACCTGCTGAGATCCAAAATGGGCCTCAAGTCCCCGGTCTTTTTTGGTACCAAAAAGAATCTTGAGCAAGTCCCTGATCCGGCCTGATCTGCGGGGACAGGTTGGATGACTCCTTTTTGAAGCAGCTTTGAAATTTCGATGGCTGCCAGATCCCGTTGACTGGGTGGCAGGTCCGGGATTCTTTGGGATGGTGGGGGGGGTTGAGAGAAGGGAATGGTGTAACCTCCGGCGATGATTCGTAGCACCCATTGGTCCTGAGTGATACTTTCCCAGGCCTTTAGGTGCCTCAAAAAACGACCCTCGACTGGCTCCGGAGCTGCACAGTTGGGCACTCCTTCAGGGATGCTGGAAGGAGGAGGAGCCACGAAAGGACTCGCGGTCTCCAGTGTTGCGGGGCCTCCGCGCCTCTGGGACAGCGTCTCCTGAAAAATTTCCCCTCCTCTGCCTCTAGAAGGGAATCGCTCTGCTGCGATGAGTAAGGCTTTTGAGACTTACGGAACCACATTTTCCCTCCTCTTCGAGCCTTGGGATAATGTCTGAAGGGAGTGGAAAACCGGGCCCCTACGGCAGTTAAAGTCTTACCCTCCTACTCGCAGCGAGTCAAAGTGTCCTTTACCTTGGGTCCAAAAGGGAGGACCCATCGAAGGGGGCGTCGGCAAAGGAAGACTCAAAGGCCTCCGCAAAGTGACACAGGCGTAGCCAGGCTTGTCTCCGTTGAGCAACACCTGTGCCCGCCACTCTGCTCGCTCCGGCTGCATACGAAATGAGCCTCATGGAAGAGTTGGATAGGGAGGACAGGGTAGCCAACTGGGAGTTAACCGTCTGGGCTAACTGCTCAGGTAAGTTACCGGAGAGGGTATCCAGCTCCTTGACCAGATCCTCTGCAGTCTCGTAAAATCGTCAAGTAGTTCGGAGACCTTAATGTAAAGGTTGCTGAAGCAAGGGTGCTTCCGTGTCGATCCATGCTCCTAGACTCCTTATTAGGAGGATGGGCGGACGTTAAGCCTCTGCCACATCTTGTTGGGTGGCAGATGCCACCACCAAGGCATCTACAGCCACACCTTTGGAAAGAAAATCCTTATCCGGGGGTGCCGACAGGAATTTATTGGGGCGAGCTGGCACCGGTTCAACAGAGTCTGGGTGTTCCCACGCCCTTCGAGAGATCAAATCCAGGAGCTCATCGAAGGGCGGAGACACCCAGGAGGCGGAGGGCTGAGCCCCGAAGGCCTTGAGGAACACCGACTCCTCAGCAGAAGGGGGTTTGGACTGCCAGTCTCCTTGTTGCTTAAGGATTTCCAAGATGTCCGCAAAGGATACATCATCCGAGGACGACTTGGGGGACTCTTCCGCATCATCGAGGTCGGTATCCGAGGTGAGAGACTCATCAGGGGAGTCTACGTGCTTCCCCTTGCACTGTCTCTTCCTCGGGGGTTCCTCCGAAGACGTTTCAGAGGGACCTCCAGGAAGAAGGGAACCCCCAATGGGGGTAACCTCAGGCCCCAGGGCTCCGCTGTCATGAGACAGGGGGATTGCAAAGGAACCAGTCTCCGTGCCAAGGGAAGGTGGTGGTGAGATGGTAGAAGTGGCCAGAGAGGATTTGGCCAAGGCACTCCTCATGGCCTTGAAGGCGGGACCCCCAGAGTCCTGAGAAGGTTCAACCCCCAAGGCCACAACAGCGGTTGGAACTCCCGCCGCCGACGCGCCGAGAGGGAGGCTTGGAACCGAAAGGATCGGTCCCAAAGCGCCCCCCCCGGGGCCGACAGAGGAGGTCCGCGTACCAAACACCGACCCGAAGGGCGGGGTTGGAGTTAGGGTCGGAACCGACCCGACAACTTCCACCGGCTCCACCAACACCGACTCCAGCGCGCGAAGCTGTTGGAGGAGGAACCGAGAAGGCAGGGTGGGAAACCGGCTCCGGAGCCAACTGGGCTGGAGCAGAGACCAACTTTTGAAAGACCGGAGACTGAAAAAGCCTTTGAAGCACCCCGTCTACATCCGAATCGGACATCCTCGAGGACCGAGAAGAGACCGACCGGGTCCGAGTCGACTTCTCCGCTGGTTCCGAAAGACTGGGGGACCGGCTCCGAATGGTTTCGAGAAGTATCAGCGCCGAGGGAGATTCCAGCACCACTGCAATTTCCCTCGGAGCTGATGTGGACTTCGGCACCGAAGGGGAAGAGTCTGAGCGGGCAACCTTCATCGGCTCCGAAGGCAGTGGAGCCGATGGAGATGACTCGCCTCTCGATGCCCGAGCTCTCTGCTCCAAAGCCAGAGGAGTCGAGGCTGGAGACATCGAGGCAGACCGTTCCGCCCTCGGCTCTGAAGTCCGTGGAGCCGACGGAGAAGCCTGCCTTGACTTTTTTGTTGCCGGATCAGACGGGCTGGTCGGAGCCGAAGATTTTTTCTTCCTCGACGGGGAAGAAGAAGAAGATAGGGCTTCCTCAAAGGAAGGGGTAATAAGCCCTTTCAAAATCAACTTATTTTTCCTCTCTTGGAGCACGCGAGAGGAAAAAGCGTGGCAAACGCTACAGGATTCCTAAAGGTGCTTCGGCCCCAAACAGTATACACATAAGGAATGATCGTCCGTAATGGACATTTTATAGTTGCATTTCGAACATTTTTTAAATCCTGATGGCCTATGTTCTTTTGACATGGCTATCTACTTCAACACTGACTACTAACAGAAAAATAATACGTAGACTAGGGCAAGGTCCCTCCAAGTTAAACGGGATCACTTGCCAACAAGAAAAAAATACAATTTACCACAGAAAAAAATTTAAACTGCACAATTCCACAATGAGTAGCTGTTAAACAGCTCTAACTAAGGCGCGTGGGCTAGGCAAGGCCCCTCTACTTAAACGGGATCCTCGAAGAAAATACAATCTCACCACAAAAATTCAAAATACTCAGTCACACAACAATAAGTAGCTGTTAAAACAGCTTTTGGGTAAGTTTAGCGAAAATTCTGACAGAAAAATAATCACTAAGAGGCACTTAGCTCACCCAAGTCCGAGACCACGTCTATGCTGTAGAAGCGGCAAACGAGATCTGTGGAAGCAGTAGTGGTGCATCCTGGGATATGAGGTAACTCAGCCAATAAGATACTTCGTGCTATTGTATAGCGTGCCGAGTTGGAGCCGAGGATCGGCTCCGAACCCATCTGTAGAGAATGTAGGCGAGATAGGATCACATTACATCATTTTTATTGCTACAGCAAGTCACAGTATGGGCAAAGGCAAATACTCCTTATAGGTATACCAGTTACTAAATATTAGAAATTCCCTTAAGACAACTTGCTTTTTACGTGGGTGTCTCAAATACTTTACCACAGGTTTCTTACTACTGTTCAGACAGCAATGCTTTATAAAGTTACATACCTTACTACTGTTCAGACAGCACTTAAATACAATCCAGTGCTGCATAAAGTTATACACATCGTCAAAAACAACACATAGTAAGATGAATGTATATTCTGCCACATACCAAGCCCATTAAGATATTATTTGCCAATGTGCTGTGCACACAGTTCATCCTACTTTTCCTTTATTTTCACCTCCCAACACATTTTCAGCTGAACACAATTCCTACCAGACTATTTCAAATCAACACAGTTATCTTAGGAAAGCAGCAGTAGGCAGTGACTTTCACTTGCTCTGAACACATTAGAATTCACAAATGCAAGAAAAAGTCTAGTTTATGTAAGCAGTATTTTCCTTTTTACTTTGGCAACACACTATACTCTAAATTGTTTCAACAGCTTGTTAAAATTCTACTCTCTCTACAGTATAAAGTAATTAGCTTTTCACCATACAATCAACTTTTCTTTCACTGTAAGACTCCCATGTGACTGTGTTTCCTATACTAACACAGTTTATTTACATGCCACAAAACATCCCAAAAGTATGCCATTGCAAGTCACAGGACAAACATGACAATTTAAAATGTAACTGGGTTTACTTGTCTGTATCAGTACTTCTGAACAGTTTATGAAGTACCACACACCACTGAACCTGTCATTAGCACTTTACATACTGCTTAGAATGTTAGATTACAGTTTAAAGCATGTGTCACCATTACCACTGCACAATTCAGACCTGCCTGACCTATTCTTGTCAGAAGGCCAGTGGAACAAAGTTCCTCATTACAACATTGTTTAAATACACTTCCCAATTTTTTTCAAAAATATCCCCACTTTGCATTTACAAGTAAAGCTTTGTTAAACATGGGTAATTTACCACAGCTTTTGCCAAGTCACATGTAATTGAAAGCAATGCTTTACATTCCATTGTTTTTATTTCTACATTTAAAATGAAGTAATTTACTTTGTGGAGTTACAAACTTTAGTCGCAATTTTGTCATACTCTTCAGTAATGTTCTCGGGCTGAGTCTGAAAAAGGTCCATGGAGATCAGTGCTCTACCCTGGAAAACAAATACAAATAAATAAATACTTGCTCTGATAATGTCTTTCAACTGTATTTTTAAGCACATGCATCATGGTGCAACATTTTTCTCAATAAATCTCTTTCAGGAGCATTCAAACCCAGTTATGTACATCACTGGTAAGCAAACTTTCAGCAATTTACTATGCACTTCCTTGTCTATGACAAAACTCTGACAAGTTTTAAGAATGTTGCTAAGCAAATATTCCCATAACTGACTCAGCAGCAGCTCTGTATTTAGCATCATCTTCTGTGCGGAGTCTGCATGTCCTCCCTGTGGTCGCGTGGGTTTCCTCAGGGTGCTCTGGTTTCCTCCCACATCCCAAAGACATGCTATAGGTGGATTGGACACTCTAAATTGGCCCTAGGTGTGAGTGCGTGCATGTGTGTGCCTTCTGTAGAAGGTTGGGTGCCGGGCTGGCAACACGACACTGTAAAACCTCCACTGCCAATCATGAGCGGACAGGTGATCCGCTGTGGCGACCCCTAACTGGGAAAAGTCGAAAGAAGAATTGATCACAAATGCGCTTAAAAAAGTGTTTGATTACATGAGAAGCAGACACTATTAAGGAATTCAATTAAGTTTTAATCACAAAAGAGGGAAGGTTTAACAGTTAACTTTCTCATGTTCTCAAAGACGCCACTAAACATTTCAAAATGTCAGCCTGGCAGTTCAAAATTCTGAAAGTTAAAGTAGCAGTAGAATAAACTTTTTCCCCCAAACATATCAAAGGCTTATCCATCCTTGTCAAACAGAACAGGGTTATCAATGACGATATGTTTAGCAGCAGAAGTTTTAGATAAGGAAATAACTACAGGGTCTGCTTTAGGAATAAGCAACAGATATTTTATGAGTCTGAGGTACTTTAACAACGTATCAGACTTTTTATAAGCAGGAGGTTGGCTGCCAGGCATATTGCCAGTTTTTAAGAAAACATTCCCTAAGCTGATAAAATAGGAAGGCAACTGCAGGTAGAGGAAACTCCAAATGCAATACATCATAATGCTTTTGCGGGGAAATGGGGTTTCATTCTGTTTCTACTGAAATACATTATGCTGGCTATATTCTCAGAAAAAGACAAGTCTTCTGGAGGGAAATTTGAAGTAACACGTCCCTAGGAGTCCATCTTCAGCTTGAATGGAAATCAGTGAAGAACCCCCCACCCCCCAATTCTCTGCTGTTCTGACAAGGAAATGCTGCCTGAATGAGAGGGAAATCTTTTTTTTTTTTTTTATTTTACTTGTAGTCAGTGAAGAAACTGGGTTTAAAACATTAAAAGAAAGTAATCCCTTAACAAACCCAGCAAGTCTTTCCTGACAAGAGTTAAATAAGCAGGAGAACTAACATTCTTAATTTTATTGTTTTCTTTTCCTGGGAGACTGAAAAAAGATGGACATATGGCAAGGGCACTATACTGGGAATTAGGCACCTTGTTGATTATATATATCACTGTTTTTCTCTCATCTGCTCCTATTTTAGCTATTTGCTGAGCCTCATCTGCCTCTAAACTTGGTATAATTAAAGCTTCTATAAATACCATTTGTCTTCTCTTGTCTCCCCATCCCTGTGCTTTATACAAATGATCATAAAATGTCTGAAATATCTCTAATAGCTTTACAAGATTCGGGTTACTTTTCCTGTTGTAAGCTCCCAGAGTTTGATAACCATTTTTTGCTTAACATGTGCTAAACATCTGTGTGCTCTGGCTTTGTCATCAAAATAAATAGTTGTTTAATAGCAACCCTACTAAAATCATGTTTATTATCCAGATACTCCCTTATTTTTGCACTTTGCAGTTCTTCTCATCTTGTTCTGTGAAATTCCAGGCATTCTGCAATACTTTCACTTTTGCCAACACCTCAATATAATTCCCATTACTTTTTTGCCATGTTTTTAAAATCTAAGCTTTACAAGAGTAGTTTTCCTTTCCACCAAAGGCAGGCGCCCGGTCTGGTGGACCCCAGCCATAAACAAACTCTACAATAAGAGGAGAAAGCTACTACATGACAGAGCAAAATCCCTAAAAGGGAAGGCATCACTGATCAATACTAGCAAAAAACTACGATCACTCATAAAATCATCCAAGGCCAACTTTGAGAGAAAAATCACTAATGACACAAAAGACAATCATAAAGCCTTCTTTAGCTATGTTAGAAACCTGGGTGGAAACTCCCAGATATGCTCAGAATTAGTCCAAAATGATAAAAGAATCACTGAACCCACAGACATTGCCAACATACTGGCAGACAGGTTCAGTGCAAATTTCTCCTCCCTCCCCAAAAGGAGAAATATCTATCCCACCAGAGTCTAGCCTCCCAAACATCTCAGATGCCCAGGTGAGAGCTGCTCTCTAAAGCAAAAACACAGCATCAATGGGACCGGACAGTGTCCCGGCTGTGTGCTACACGAACTCAATGAGGAACTAAACCCACACATAAGGCTGCTGTTTAATCTTAGCCTTACTACAGGATACGTCCAAAGAATGGCGTGCAGCAACTGTGGTCCCACTCCACAAAGGCGGTGCTTCTACGGACCCTGGAAATTACCGCCCATAAGCTTGACGAGCCTTGTCTGCAAAGCTATGGAGAGGATCATACTGGAACTCATAAATAAAGACATTGGGGACCTACAGACACTGGATCCTACAATTTGGCTTTGTCAAGGGCAGATCCTGCCTCTTGAACTTGGTCGACTTTTGAAACAGTCACTAAGGCCATTGATGAGGTAAGGCAGCTCACACAGCCTACCTTGACCTAGCAAAAGCGTTCGACACAATACCCCACTCGGGCATCATAGAAAAGCTCACCAGCTTAGATGTAAACCCATATGTCACAAGATAGGTTGCAAACTGGCTCAAGGACAGAACACACAGGGTTAGAGTTGCTGGTGCCATGTCAGACTCTAAGCCGGTCACGGCGGTGTCCCACAGGGCTCAGTCCTGGGCCCCTCTTGTTCGGCATTTATTTTTCTGAAGTGCAGGCAAACATAGGGGGATTGTGGCTGACAAAATTTGCAGATGACTGCAAACTGGGCACCATAATTGACACTCCATCAGACACAGACATCCTCCAGAGAGGTCTCATAGAAATGGATAACTGGTGCCAGAGCCATGGCCTTAAGCTAAATGCCAAAAATGTACAGTCATACCCTTTGGGAAAAACAAGGTAACTAATTACCACATAGGTGGTAATCCATTAAACACGGAAGAAGTTATCAGGGACCTGGGGACCCAAGTTGACAGTAACCTCTCTTTTGACACTCACATTGCCAAAGTGGTTAGGAAGACCTTCTACATTGCCCACCTGATCATGAAGGGATTCACATCCAGATCAGGAGAGGTCATTGTACTCTTCACTTATCAAACCAATGATTGAGTACACCGCCCCATTCGGAATGTACCTTACCCGACACCTGCAGCAGTTGGAAAGACCCCAAAGTTCCTCACCAAAAGGATAAAGGGGCTCAAACATATGTCATACGATGCCCGACTGAAGAAACTCCAGCTCTATTCAGTCGCATACAGTCTGCTCAGAGGTGATCTGTGCCTGACATACAAGGCCATGTCCAACCCGAATTAATGGACATGCTCCACCTCAAAAATCCAAATCCACCAGAGCCACGAGCAAGAGACTTAAACCTCAACACGGATATAAATAGGACGTGCTGGAGGGACAGATTCATCACCCAGAGACTCCCTACACTATGGAACAGAATCCCAGTCCATGTGAGGCAGAGCCCCTCACTGACTCTGTTCAAGAGAAATCTTGACGAGTGGATGGGAGATCGTAGGTTTACCCCGGGAATCATCTCTGTATCACTGCTGGACAGAGGCACAGCAAACTAATGGGTATAGTATTCTCATCCTAAGGGGTGGTGAAAGCCACACACACTCTGGCTAGACTTATAAATGCCCTAGGGCAGATAGCCTAGTATGAACCTATGAACCTATGAGCAATCCTACAGCTTCATAGGCTCTATACAACTCCTGGTACTTAGTGCCTTACTAAGAATGTACCCCACAGAGACTAACAGACACTGATAAGCAGTCTGAGGAACCAATTCCAGCCACCCATTGGTGGTTGAGGCAAGGAAGACTCCTGCAAAATATTTTTCTTTTGGAAGGGAGAAGGAAGAACCAATAAGACTGGTAAATGATCAAGTGGTTTAGCACAGAAAGAAGCCTAAAAGACAGTTAGTGCATCCTGTGAGTCAGTAAACCTCCTGACAAAGTATGGATTATGATGAAAAAAAAAGTCAAATGATAGTCCCCAAAAGCAAAATGTACTATCCCCAACATAGTAATTCTACATAATTATGTAGAACATAAACAGTAAAATAGATTTTTACATTGTTTTTTTCACGAGCATTCAGAAAGTAAAGATCCCCTTAAGAAGGTATGACAGGCCATAAAAATCAATTTCTTAGTATAAAAAGATTAATTCACAGAATAAACAGCTTTTCTTCAGAAAAGTGACAACACAGAAAGATTTCCCCCAGCAGGGTACTTATCTGCTCAGCCTTGAAAGACGACTAGCCAATCGTCAGTTCCATGAAGCATGCAGTAGAAGCGCACTTCAGCATCAAGAAAGCTCTTACGTTTTGGCGCCCTAACTACTGCTTTGTGTTTCTCTCCTTGATACCCCACTGTGATAAGTGAATGTGGAAGCTGCTCTGGTGCTTTGAAAGCTGGCCAATGGACATATTTGGGGCAGAATAAGCCTACTGCAACCGTGGTCTAATTCTGAACATGGGGAACAGTTTATTTTTCGTTAAAACAAAATAATCAAACATTGGAGGCATGATTTAGACACAAAATAAGATGAAAGGCTGGTTTGCAGTTTAAGAGAAAAGATGGTGTAGTACAAGGCAGCATTGCTCTAAAGCTGTCCACAGGAATCCCTGGAGTAAAGGACAACATAAAGAAGCTTTTTTTCACTGAAAAGGACACCTTTTGAATGTGTCATATACAGAAGTGGCCAATATGAAGATGGACGAGAGGTCTAAATAATGAAATAAGTGGTGTGGTAGAGTCAGCTATGGGGGGGTCAGCTATCTGGCTGGCTACCTAGATACATTACTTAGCATTTTCTTGACAAGACAGTATTACCTGTTATACAATTAAAGTAATATTACCACCACCAATATGATTCCTAATATCCTCTGACATTTCCTTCACATGTGCAGGTATAAAACCTTCACCAAAATGGAGTATAATATTACTCAATCATGCTGCAAAGTACAATACCAAACCACTCACAATGACATTTACTGAATAACACTTTAGTGTCAACCATTCGAGTTTTCACTGCATATACCTCTAAATCTATGTCTTCATTTTTCATACAATATATATATTTTTTTGAACATGACCATTTACATTAATAAGGTTCCACTCTGGACTGTAACGAGGGTGAAGACATTAATCTTGGATCTCTTGATTAGTTCCAGACTAAGGTACCTTCCTGGTACAGTCTGCAGGTTCTCTATGTGCCCTCATTTCCTGGAGTGCCTTCTTTCTTCCGACTTTCCAAAATCATGCTGATAATTGAAGTGGTTGTCCTGAAACTACCTCTACCAGTGTGTGCACATATTTGCATATTTGTGGATCCATTTCGCTATCTTCAGTTGTTGACATATTTGCATAATGGAATGGCATACCATCCAGGACCAGTTATATACCTTATGCACATTGATTATTAGTATAGACTCTGGATCCCAGGTGACCCTGAAGAACATAAAGCAGGTACTGGAAAATGAAAAACTGAAAGAGCCATTATATTCAACATTTAATAAACATAGTACTTGGTCAATAAATCTGGGGTGCAAGAATTCAGAAAGTAAGTATATTAAGTTGTTACCTTTACTTAGCTCCTTCACTTCCACTGATGGAAAAAGCAGAAATCGAACATTAATAGAATATTCTGCAAGGTGAGAGCCATGATGGGGTACGCTGTAAAATACGATGCCCTCTGTGTTGTTAATCAAAGGGTGCATTTCAGGATCTTTCCATGCATCTACTAGCATTTTCTTGACGAGGAGACCTGCAGCACAGAAATTAACATTCTTCAGAGACAGTATATTTACATTGTAGCACTGGTTAAGTAATACACTTTTTACATTTCTGTGTGAGGGCTGATAAAGTAGCTATATGGAAAATTAAGAAGTTTAAATGTACTATCATTTTAGGTTTTACTCCAGATCAGACATGGCCATGTCACCCCCCCCCAGTTGCTACTATTCCTCCCTACCCAGTCATCACAATGTGCCACCTAAAGACAATCAACTTGGAAGAGAACATTCTCATTTTCTGCATTTCCCAGGTGATAAGCTGCCATTTTTCCTGTACATGTAATTACTGGTACTTACAAGTCAATATTTTAAGCAGGCTTTCCATCCACTCTGCTTAACAGGACACAGCAATCATTTCCAATATTCTCTTTGCTGCTCTTTCATTACCACTTACCGAAGACCCCCCATTACTTAAAAACACAATAAATCTAGGATACATATTATTTATGCCAAATGTCTTCTTTAACACAAATGCTGTAAACTGAATTCAAGGTGTTTCCTTTATCCATAAACCAGACTGAGGTATATGTGAACATTCAACATCTAAAAGTCTACTGAACATTTTAATATAGAATAATAATGGGGGAGAACAAATAGCACAACATTAACACACAACAGATCGTATATCTGCAAATAAGACAACTTGTATTACATTACACAATGGAATACCTCTATAAAGTCTCAACTCAGTCAACAATATTCAAAAACTATGGTTAGTCAAAACTAAAATATGCAGGTGTGCTCTACTTGCTGACCAAAGATGACATCATTGTGACATTCTAAATGACCAAATCCGGCTACTTATCACAAACAGCAATTCTACTTCTGAGCTCCCTTACACTGAAAATACTTCAACTTGGCTACTGCTTCCAAATAAAAAGAAACCTTCCATAAAAGAACAAAGGTACAGTGCCAGAAATACCGAAGAAAACACCCCATTAAAAGGCATACCAAAGTTCAAACTAGCCACTGGAGAAATAGCCTTCTCCAGTCTGAGGCCTGCTCTATAGAATAATCGATGACCAAACATGGTTAAAAATACTCCAACTCAGGAAAAATGAATAAAAAAACTGAAAGAATTCCTGCAAAGTTAATCGAAGTGTACATGCTTCAAGGATGGTCACTAGTTCTACACTTTCAACAAGGTACTGTACTGTCAACACATTGTAAACAGTACCCTATTCCTAGCTCTGCATCTTTTCCCCTACAAATATTTTGATACTATTTTGTTTGTAAACAAATGCAACTAATTAACTAGAAATATTTCCACATCAAAGTGTTGTCAAAATAGCTGTTTTGCCTAACTAAAATGTGTTATGAATGAAAAAAGGGTGACTGTTCCTTTCACTTACCTGGTAGATATGTAGGTAGGCAGACAGACAAATGAATATTTACTTTTTAGTGACAGGTTCCCCTACATGGTGTCATCTCTGCCAGAGGTGCATTTCAGGCACAGGCTTTCAAACAGAACTCAACATCTATTATTTTACAAACCAGGTGGTGGCCACTGTGACGTTCCCCACGCTAGGTCAGTACTCAAGGAGACTGAATCCTCACCACTGACACTGGAGAGGAATGCTCACTTAGAGTACAAATGGATACACTCAGTACTTCCAGATGCAGACCTCTCTGCATCAAGCACAACTTCCCTTAAGAACACACAGAGAACACGCTCAGTCTAGGGGCTGGTTCCTTTCTCTCTCTCTTCAGGGCCCCAGTAAGACTACCCATTGACGCAGCTTTAGAGTTGAGTCCTTAGCCAGGGTTCCAAGCTAAGTCCTCCAGCGTCCTCTCTCTGAAACCAGTGCCTTGTGTCCCTTCTACAAGCAGCTGACACACACAGGGATTTTATTTGCACACACCTGGGAAAGGCTGGCACAGATTCACCTGCTGTGTCCCCTTCTACCCAGATTATAAGGCAGTTATCACTGCCATCAGAACCCCTGCCAGCTACTTTAAGGCTCTTATAAGGGTACCCAATTATACTGTGTACAATTAATACTAATACAAATGGTAATATTGGCCAAACAGCAAGGCTTTCAAGAGTGGGAAGAGTTATCACCAAATAAATGCAAGTACTCTCAAAGGTTAAAATATTTCTCTAAAAGGACCAGCCACAATGACAAGTTTAAATATATTTAATAATAATTAAAAGAACATGAAAATATGAAATATCTGTTTATAGTAAACACCGGAGTTTCACTCACAGGAAATATTAAAAATAACACTGATGGAAAATTTCACACGGATACAGAAAAAGAGTATTTAGCTATTCCTGATCGACTAAAAATTAATATTCCCTAGTTAAGTTACTTACTACTGCAAGACAGGATGATGTGGGTGAGGGTCTTTCTAGTCTGGTTTCCAAGAACAGACTGCCCCTGAGACTTCAGTCTCCTCTAATATTACAGCCTTATTTCTGTACAGAATGACATCACATGCATCTGGTCATCTGACTTCTGGTTCTCACACATGTCTAAGTATAGATGGTAAAAGAAAATTATGTATTTACCATTATGGCAGACATGCAGGACCAGGTCTTACTTCCTCTACCCATAGGAATAGAGGCCAGGACGACTCTGACAGCATGGTAGCTAAAACTTTCCATGGACACCTAACTCCTCACCTTTCCCACAATTCTATACATGGAAGGAGCCATCGCCTGATCTCTTCAGCCTGTAGAAGGCACAGCATAAGAAGAAACCAAGGGAGGGGTTAACACCTATATGGAACAACTCCCAAACTGCTAGATGAAAGATGGGTGAGACTGTAAGTGAAACATAGATCTTGTCCTATATATCTATTATCATAAATGCATAACTTTCATATGTGATGGGACTGGTCCACCTGCATCTACCTACAGGACAGAGTAACCAGTATAAATAATTTGCTGGATGGATCTCTGAAAAAGCTTTCTTGCAAATTATTTCCCAAAAAGTTTTGACTGGAGCAATCTAACATAACATCCAGAAAACTGGAGACTAATACTAATAATCTTTCAAACAGCATATGGCAGGAGAGGACCAGTAGACCCCAAGTCCAAAGATGCAATGCATATTACACTGTTACAGTAATTGTAAAGTGGTTATCATGAAAAACAGTATCCCTTTAAGATGAGAGAGACACATTCATGAACAGAGTGATGGAAAGCCGAAAACCATTATGCTACAAAATCTAAAGTGAGGAAATGTACAAGGCCAGTAACAAGTATCTCAAGAAAAGACGCACAGTCAATAAGCTCTGTAACATCTGAGAGAGATGGAATAAGCCTGAAGCCTAAGATAAGGTAAAATATCTGGCAAGTGGGAGGAATTCTGATTAACAGATAAACCTGGTAATCAAGCAGAGAATAACTAAGACAACAGGCTAAACACAATCCACTACAAAGACAACGTTGACAGTCAATGGCCAGCAAGAGAGAAAGTCTTTAGTGAAGATTTATCTGGTAAGTCAGCAGTAAATTAACTGAAGGCACTGGATAATACTCTGTCTAGCATGACATAAGAATCAGCCTGAGGATAGTGATCTTAATCCCAGAAGGAATGGAATTAAGAGGGGGAAGGTAGATGAATATTCAAGATGCATTTGCATTTTGACATGCACTCAAGATCAAAAGTTTAAAGGGACAACTGCTAGCACACCTCTAGCAGAGTTGTTTTTTCAACTGCAATGTCACTGATTTTTCACTATCAAAAGCAACATTTTGTTCTCTTTAAAGCTTGTACAACTTAAAAGTTTGCGGTGTTAGTTTTGTTCATCAGATAAATCTCCTAGTTTGCGATGCCCACATCTGTGAATTCCCCTGGCCTACACAGGAAAAGTAAAGATTTCAAATGAGGCATTGTAAAAAAAAAAAACTGAGGCAAAGGGGAGTACATTGTACTGAAAGATGGACAGAATTATGTACAAAGGGAAAGTACTGAAATTCAAGAAGGGAAACCTGTACAATAGTCTATCAGATGGCAGCAGACGGCTGTTCAAGTCAAAGCTTACAGAAGACATACAACATATAGCTCCCTAAAAATGTTAGTTGATAAATATTTCAAAGGAACAGCAGTAAATAAAAGGAGGTACATCATGTGCTGAATAGGGTGAATCCAGGGTAAATACCAAGCACAGCACAAATTCTTACTATCAAATGAAAATTAAATGACTAACAGGTACATCTTGCCTCTAAACATACCAGAGGACCATGACCACAAGGTGTGGAAACTTAAACGTCTAGACAGTGGTTTACTGGTAGAACTCGTCTCCCACACAGGAGACCTGAGTTCAATTCCCAGTCAATGCAGTGTCCTGTTTGGAGTCCCACAGTTAGTACAAAGGATTAAGGCTCTGTGCTGTTAACAAGTTGTTTCTCTGTAGCCAAGGGTAGAGAGTTTGATTTCTTCTACCTCTAGTTGCTTACTGTATGACTCTGAGCAAACCACTTAACCAGACAATTCTGCTTCCCCTGAAAATGGACAGATGCTTCACAGATAGATAGAGATATGTATTTCTGTTAATGGGATGTGGTCTGATTAGGAAAACTAGTATGTATAGAATAAACTCAGCTACTACTAGAGAGATTCAAATAATACTAAAGTTGTGTTTTTTGAGGGCAAAATGGTTCACACACTGCCTAAACTGACCTGGCCAAGTCATTTGACAAGGAGATTAGGTACAAACCCTTATGTCACCCAGTGGACAGCCAGCTGGCTGACAGGACCCTAGGAAGTTAGAACTGGGGAGTCCACTGCTACAAAGAGGCCAGTTACAAGTGGAGTCCCTCAGGGAATGGTCCTGGGACTGCTCCTTTTTGGCATCTACTTCTCTGAAGTCAAGGCCAATGTCAATGGCCTCTGGTTAATTTGCTGATGACTGCAAATTAAGAGCTCTCACTGAATCACCCACTGACAGAAATGCTCTCCAGGAATGGATGATGCAGACAAACAACTGGTATCAGAGCTATGGACTAAAACTAAATGCCAAGAAATGCATAATAGTGTCCTTCGGGAAGTCATTCACCAATGGTAATGATCATATTGACAACATACCACTAAGAGTTGACCCAGAAGTCATGGATTTGGGGGAAAACAGATAGTAATCTATCTTTTGACCCTCAAGTGTCCACGGTAATGAGGAAATCATTCTATGCTGTGCAACGTATAAATAAAGGTATGGCATCTAGGTCCAAGGAAGTCATTGTTCCACTGTATTCGGCATTCATCAGACCCATCATTGATGTACAATGCCCCCTTTGGTATGCACCCAACCAGGCATACCCAACAATTGAAATGTCTACAGAGATTTATCACTAAAAGAATACAGGGAGTAAGTAACATATCCTATGCAGACCGCCTCAAGGCCCTATCACTGTATTGTCTCCCATAAGCTGTTGAGGGGGATCTATGCTTGGTGTACAAGGTGTTGTCAGACCCCACTCTGATGGACCTCCTACATATCCGCAAAACAGCACCAGAATTACCCATTCTAAAGACTTACACCCTGCCTGTGATTTAAATAGGACATGCTGGAGAGACAGGTATTTATCTTAATGACTACACCTTCTCTGGAAAAGACTCCCCCATCCATGTGAAGCAGAGTTCCTCCCTGACCCAATTCAAGTGCAACCTGGACAGTTGGATGGGGAACAGGAAATTCATCCCTAGTTTGGCCCCTACGTCTATAATGGACACAAGCAGCCTGTAAATGATTCATCTCCCAGGACCCTGCTTCTAAAAGTTTCACCTCATAAGCTCCTGAATATACTTATACAGGGTACCAGAACTTGTCAGATATTTGGGAAACATGGCTAGTCTTAAAAAGACCCTTGTGGTCGCTAGCCTAGTAAACACCTATGAATCTATGAACAAAAAAAAAATTCCACAGATGGATGCAAAAGGGAATCAGGATAAAAAAAAAATTCTGAGGAAGGCAGCCTTGACGGACAACACAAGAGGAGAAAAATGCCTTTTGTTGAATTGTAAGCCCAAAAAGCAAGCCCACTCTGGCCAGATATGATATAAATTACTCTATGAAAAAAATCAAAGATAAAATAGATGGCATTCAAGGAACCGATCCTATAAACACATAAATGGTTGTTCTGCAGGAGGTGATCACAGTACAAGTATCCCACATAAAAGGGTAACATTACTTGGGTTACAGCACTAAATGACCCCAACTAGTGATCATCTAGGAAAACAAGGTAAGGAAAATGAGGTAGAACTCACCAAATAGGTACTTCCTGTCCAATTTCTCTGGCAGGACTTCCTGAAGAAAGAAAAGTATATATCAGACCTAAGCATGGATACCTGTCACATCAAAGCCACAAACTCTCCTCTGCAAAGTGTTCAGAGGAGACAAAATTCGCATTTCTGAGAAATAAAAACAGGAGGAGTATTGTGTGTGAGTGATGCTAGACAAACAGCATACAGATCGAAGGCCCTTTACAAAGTAATGAAGATTAAATTAGTGTCTTGCTAACATCAGGATGAGAGACAGATCAAATGGGATTATCTTATGTAAGGAACAGAATCACATTACTTAAGAATGAAAGGAATGGGAATGCAAGGGTAGGAAAAAGTGCTGCAGGCACTGAATTAGATCCACAAGGATAGAGGTCCATCTTAGCAGAGAGAGCATAATTTAATCTGTAGCTGTCTCTGAAAGATCAAGGTAATTGAAGGATGAGTAAGCAATTTCAGACTATCTTGGCACAAAGATCATGGTATATGAATGTGTAGCTTTCCTTGAAAGGATGAAGTAATTCCAGGATGGACAAGATGACTAATGTCCAGCCGTACTGAAACAAATCTAAGCAATACCTTGGCTATGATGCAGGTCTCAAAATGATTAGTCATAAATAATCACACAGATAATTTGAAGCAGAAAGGATCACAACTGAGGGGTACTTACAGCAATGGTGGGGGTCATCCTATTAAACTTAAGACAACCACACTCAAGTCTTGCTCACAGCAATGACAAACTTGGGGGGGGGCTCGATGAGGGGATGAATGCTGTCACCTCGAAGGCTGAATATTCCAACAAAGAGAAGGGTGCCAAATGAGTTGGTACTGTGTATGCTGCCCAAGACTCAGATAAGAGTGGTTGGCTCCAAGACCCGGTCAGCATTGCAAGTCCTGGAGTTGCTGGTGTTGAATGCATGGGTAATGGTGCAAAGGTAAAAGTACCAACTGGCACTATACACTGACTCCTAGTAGTGCCTCTGCTGCAAAACCTTCAGTGCTGAAACGCAGATCAGGAAACGAGCAAGAATGGAAGATGATGGGACAGCTCGATGCACATGAGAAACTGAAAGGGATGGGATCACTCCTCTCTCAAGTCTTCAAAAAAGCCCATATCATATGTTCCCACTCAACATCTGAAGAATTCCTGAAGGACCTGAAAACAACATAGGGATGGAGTAGAAAGAAGCCTGGAGATGAACCAGGGAAGTCCCCTCTCTGAAAAATGATGACTAGCTAGATGCTTCAGTGGTTTGCCTAAGATCATTATGGGTCTTGTCTGTAATGCTATCCAAGGTGGGGATGCTCTCTCTGTCTCCAGCAGACTGAGGAGATGACTCCATTCACAGTGCTTTTGATGCAGAGGATGATCCACAGTCTTGCATCTTTCCTTTTCTTGGGTTTGGTGTCTTTTCTTTTGTTTATTCTTCTCTTTCCCGGACTTTTCTCCAGTCTGTTCAAGGGAAGCAATCCTTTAATAAACACATTTTTATGACTGTCCAAAGACTGAAGGCCAAATATTACACATATAGAACAGTCTGCTGTGAGGTGTTCCAGCATCAGACACACCACGAAGAGCTCATGGGTGTCCTGGGTTAGATTCTTAAGGCCACATTTGGCACATATCTTAAAGATCTTCTCTCCTTATGGTTTGCACATGGTCAGAAGTAAACAGTACACTCACACATGCATACCCCCATCCACATTAAGTTGTATATACACAGGGCAAAATACTATATATCCAATTACGCAACTACAATCTGAATGGAAAAATAGGCAACAACTGTTTACAATAGTTTTAAATATATAGGCTGTATACAACAAATATACGCCAATAAAAGTTTGAACAAGATAAAAGTTAGCAAGCCTCTTGTACACAATCTCAAAAAATAAAAATTTAGAGTGAAAAAAAACAATTCACTAAGGTGGAACACGGATGCAAAAGATCACTCTGTAAACAAAGGTGGCAAATGTAATCTGAGTAGGACTGTTAGATGGGGAGAATGAGAAGGAAAATTTTAAAGTAGCTTGAGACAGGAGCACTGGAAAATTGGCTTAGGTTCTACAAGCAGCTCGATAAGCCATCAGTTGGATGATGTTCTTCTTTCAGCTGCTCTCGTTAGGGGTCGCCATAGCAGATCTGTTTCCATTTCTTCCTGTCCTCTGCATCTTGTTCTGTCACACCAACCACCTGCATGTCTTATCTCACCACATCCATAAACCTTATCTTAGTCTCTCCTCTTTTCCTGTTATCTGGCAGCTTCATCCTTAGCATTTTTTCCCAATATACTCTGCATCCCTCCTCAGCACATGTACAAACCAATGTAATCTTGCCTCTGGCTTTGTCTCCAAACCTTCCAACCTGGGCTGACCCTCTAATATACTTATTCTTAATCCTGTCCACCCTCGTCACACCCAGTGCAAATCTTAACATCTTCAACTCTGCCACGTCCAGCTCTGACTCTTGCCTTTTTGTCAATGCCACTGTCTCCAACCCATATAACATAGCTGGTCTCACTACCCTCTTTTAGACCTTCCCTTTCACTCTTACTGGTACTCGTCTGTCACAAATCACTCCTGGCACTCTTCTCTACCCACTCCAACCTGCCTGTACTCTCTTCTTCACCTCTCTTCCACACTCACCATTACTCTGAACTGTTGATCCCAAGTATTTAAACTCATCCACCTTTGCCTCCTCTACTCCCTGCATCCTCACCATTCCTCTATCCTCCCTCTCATTCACACACATATATTCTGTCTTAGTCCTGCTTTACTAGCTCAGTCCCTCTGTCTAGCCAATCGGTACAGGTCCTTTTCTCCCTCCTTAGTGTCCAACCTTTCATACAACTCTTCATATGCCTTATCCTTAGCCTTCGCCACCTCTCTCTTTGCCATGCACCTCATCTCCTTATACTCCTGTCTACTTTCTTCATCTTTCTGACAATCCCACTTCTTCACCAACCTCTTTCTCTGTATACTCTCCTGTACTTCCTCATTCCACCACCAGGTCTCCTTGTCCTCCTGCCTCTTTCCAGATGTCACACCAAGCACCTTTCTAGTCATTACTATCTCTGCTGTAGCTACCCAGCTATTCGGTGACTCTTCGCTGCCACCCAGTGCCTGTCTTAACTCTTCCCTGAACTCCATCTCACAATTACCCTTTTTCAATTTCCACCATTTGACCCTTGGTGCTGCCCTCACACTCATCCTCCTCTTCTTGATCACCAATGTCAGCCTACAAACCACCATCCTATGCTGCCTAACTACACTTTCCCCTGCCACCACAGATATAATCCACCTGTGTGCATCTTCCTCCACTCTTGTACGTCAACTTATGCTCCTCCCTCTTGTTAAAATATGCATTCTCCACAGCCATGTCCATCCTTTTCACAAAATCCACTACCATCTGACCTTCTACATTCCTTTGCTTAACACCCTACCTACCCCATCACTTCCTCATCCCCTCTGTTCCCTTCACCAACATGCCCATTGAAATCTGCTCCAATCATCACTCTCTCACCCTTGGGTACAGTCATCACCACTTCATCCAACTCACTCCAAAATTTTTTCTTTCTCATCCATCGCACACCCAACTTGTGGAGCATATGCACTAATAACATTCATCATTACACCATCAATTTCCAGCTTCATAAACATCACTCTATCAGACACTCTTTTCACCTCCAAAACACTCTTAGCATACTATTCCTTTTTGATAACCCCTACGCCATTTCTCCTCCCATCCACACCATTATAAAACAATTTGAACTTGCCTCCGATACACCTAGCCTTGCTCCCCTTCCATCTGATCTATTGCACACACAATATACCAACCTTCCTTCTGTCCATCATATCAGTTAGCTCTCTCCCTATACCAGTCATACTGCCAACATTCAATGTTCCTACCCTCACTACAACAGTCCTATTGTACAGATGGAAGAACAAGATCATAAAAGTTAAATACTGCTAAAGAAAAGCATCATTCTAACATTAGCAAAAAACACATTCCCTCTGCAGACAGTGGTGAACAGCAGCAGTAATTTGCATGTCTGTTTAAGGTATTTTGAAGCTAGTTAAGACATCCTGAATTACAGTGACAACTTTGACACCTCAGGAATGGTACAGAGAAGGGAGGCCTGTCGGTACTTGAAGGACTGCAAATTAACAGCCTTACAAAAAACCTGCAGTTCAACTACTTTATTTTATTAAGGATTTACAACTACCGTGAAAAGGTTAGAGTAGCTCTGAGAAAAATACCACTCAAGATAATTCAGGCAAAGCGAAAAGCAGTCATGTTCCAGAAACTGTGCAAGGAGCAGATGACCCTCAGTGCTGCCATTCTGTTCACATGGAAATTAAAAATCACCTCATTTTATGTCTTCCATGACATATAAAGAGAGAGTCTGAGAATATATCTAAGCTACAAAACAAAATCACATTAATAATAGCAGTCTGCTTAATGTCGATTTTGTGGAAAATATGAAAGTATTACTTAGACTGATTTTGATTATTTAAAACAGCTCAAAATACAAAGATAAAATGAAAAAAATTGAGTAACAGGGTGGAGTTTCCTTTAATTTGGGATATAAAAATTAAAAACAGTAGTAAGAAATGACATATGAATATATACATGTAGAAGAAAAAACAAGCATGTTTGAAGAAATGCCTTCTACGCATTTACTGTACAGTAAGGAAAAAAGGTGGAGGTGTATCAGTCTACATTCAGAAGAGACCCATATCAAGCCTGGTAAAGCAGTGTGATGCACTAGAGCTTCTTCATGTCCAAATAACCATCAGAAAGTTTCCATACTATACACTAGCTAGCTACAGAATTCCTGCTATGAAAAAAGTACAGTTGTGTACACTTAACATAAATGTAGATGTTCAAGTGTATTCACTGTTGCAGTCATTACATTTGGGTTATCTGCTTGTAGTAGCCCTCAGTCGGCCTGATTAACAGATTCTTGGGTCCTGCATTGGTTGCTGTCCCTTCTTCCATAACGTCAGGGGGTATAAAACATGCAGCCGATACCATTACATTAGTTTATCTTGCCCCAGATGTCAAGTGCCTCCTAATGGGAAGCAATTAAATCTATGATACAAGGATATACCTCCAACAAAAAAGCAAATACACCAAAAAGCTTTTTGAGCATAGTAAGTGAGAGTAGAGGTATAGCCAAAAGAAGAAAGGGGGCTGGAGGGAGGGTAACCAGGACTGCAACAGTGAATACACTCAGACATCTACATTTATGGTAAGTGTACACAACTGTACTATGTTCTTCATGTTTCACTGTTGCAGTCATTACATTTGGGTAGATTCCCAAAGCTAAAGTTGGGAAGATAAATTTAAATAGAATCAAGACCAGCTATAAGGCCCTGCAAGACTGCAGTGGCAAAGCTAGCTTTGGATTTAGAGAAAATTGTCAAATGATGATGCTTGGTGAAAGTATGTACAGAACTCCAGATAGCAGCTTCTAGGATGTCCCTTGTAGGGACGCCCCTGAGAAATGCTGTAGAGGTAGATGCAGCCCTGGTTGAATGGGGTCTGAATGCCCTGTGGAATAGGTTTTTCATGGTGCTTATAGCAGAAATGAATGCAGTGGCCTATCCATTTTGAAATGGCTTGCTTTGAAATAGCTTTCCCCTCTGTCCCTGCAGCAAATGCCACCAGCAGTTGTTTGGATTTTCTTTGAGGTTTAGTCCTGTCCAAGTAGAATTTAAGTTGTCCGTGCACATCTAAGGAGTGTAGTATCCATCCCCCTTTGTTCTGTGGGTTAGGAAAGAAGGTAGGCAAATGATTGGACTGTTTAAGAGCCACGCTGGATACCACCTTGGGCATGAAGGAGGGATTGGTTCTGAGGGACACCCTGTCTGCATGAAAGATGATGAAAGGCTCCACTGCCATAAGGGCCTGCAATTCAGATACCCTTCTAGCAGAAGTGATTGCTAAAAGGAAAGCTGTTTTCCAGGAAAGGAATTTTAAATCTGCAATAGCAGCTGGCTCAAAAGGAGGAAAAGTGAGTTTCTCCAAGACAAATTTAAGGTCCCAGGCTGGAGATGGAGCTCTCCTGGGTGGCTTTAAATTTTTGGCCCCTCTGAGGAACTGCTTGAGCAGTGGATGAGAGAAGAGGGGAGGCTCTGTACTATAATGAGCTGAAATGGCTGAGGCATGGATTTTGATGGAGGAAAAGGACAAACCCTTATGAAGCATCTCAGTCAAATATTGTAGAATCTGAGGTAAATGGGGCACTGCTGTGCTCATCTTTTCCATTTTGCAACATAAGAGTTTCTAGTACTAGGCCTCCTAGCCTCTAAAATGATATCCATCACTGATTTACTGAGGGATGGTAAAGGAGAGATTAGGTAATTAGCCAGGCTGCTAGGTTCAGGGTTTGCAGCTGAGGGTGCAGAATCTGGTTTTCCTGCTGAGACAAAAGGGAAGGAGTCTGAGGCAGGTGCCATGGGACACACTGCGCAGGAGGGGGTACCAGTGTTGGCGTGGCCAGTCTGGTGTAATTAAAATCATCCTTGGCTTGTCCTGTTTGATCTTTAGTAGTACCTTGGAGAGCAGAGTCAGAAGAGGAAAGGCATAAACTGATAGGTTTTTCCAGCTGAAGGATAGAGCATCCACTTTCCAAGCTAGTTTGTGGGGAATCCTTGTGCAAAATTTGTCCAACTGATGGTTCTGGGGGGAGGCAAGCAGGTCTATATCTGGGCTCCCCCATTTACTTGTCAACATGTTGAAAATCCTTGGTTCCAGTTTCTACTCTTATTGGTCCATGAGGTTTTTGCTTAGTCCATCTGCCAGTGTATTTAGTTTTCCTGGCAGGAATTGAGCTTGTAGATACACTTGGCAGCTCAAGGCTGTTCCACAATGCCATAGCTAGTCTGCAGAGGGGGTAAGAGGGTGTACCCCCCTGCTTGCTTATGTACCACATGACCATGATGTTGTCCGTCTTTACCATTAGTTGCCCTGGAAGAATGTGGTCATTGAAGGCTGTCAGAGCATTCTGTACATCTAACATTTCCTTTTGATTTATGTGTAGGTGCATTTGACTTGGGTTCCATTTGCCCTGAATGCGCTTCCCTGACGGGTGAGCCCCCCGTGCATAGCCTGATGCATCTGTTGTTAAGGTTTGGGTGGAGGGGGTAGTGTGAATTGTAGTCCCCTGTTTAGGTGGCAGGCCTCAGGCCACCAAATGAACTCTAGGCGTAGGCAAGGTATGACAGGAATCATTGCTTCTAGAGCCTGTGAATGTTGACACCATAGGCTTTTGAGATACCACTGCAGTTTCCTCATATGCAGCCTTGCATATGGAATTAGAAGAATGCAGGAGGCCATGAACCCCAAGGCTTGCAGTATTTGCCTTGCAGATAACTGTGTTTTTGTGGCCACTGGTTTGAAGTAGGTTGTCAAACGAATCCGTTTCTCTGGCGTGAGGAAAGCTATCTGGGAAGTTGTATTCAAGCTTGCTCCCAGAAATATAATTTGTTGACAGGATACCAGGTGTGATTTCTTTTCGGTTATGGTGTACCCCACACAAGTCAGTCCCCTTTGAACAAAGGTCAGATGATTCAAAAGTATGTCCTGGCTTTCTGCCTGAATTAGACAATCGTCCAGATATGGGTATATCTGAATATTTCTTTGCCTGCAAAATGCAATGACTGGAGCTAGACACTTTGTAAATACCCTGGGTGCAGTAGATAAGCCAAAGGGCAGTGCAGAGAACTGATAGTCCATGTAGCCTGCTTTGAAGTGTAGGTATCTTCTGCAAGACTCCCTGATAGGGATGTGCAAGTATGCTTCTTATAAGTCTAGTGCTGCCAACCATGCATCTTTGCCTAGCATATGAAGCAGCTGGTGAAGAGTCAGCATCTTTAATTTTGGAATCACCAGAAAGGTATTTAGAGTAGAAAGGTCCAGGATAGGATGCCATGTATTGCCTTTTCTGGGTACCAGGAAAAGTCTCGAATAGAAACCTTGCCCCTTTTCCTCTTCTGGTACCAACTGAATAGCCCCCATGCTTGAGAGAGAGAGTACTTGATTTTGGGCCTCTGGCCACCTGCTTGGTGTTGGTAAGGTGTGGAAGTGAAATCTGTATCCTTGGGACACTATATTTAAAACCCATTTGTCCTGGGTAATGAGTTCCCAGTTTTTGGTCTGCAGACCAATCTTTCCGCCTAAAGGAGCATTCAGTTGGGAAGTGCTTGGAAGTTTTAAAAGCAAGTCATTGAGACAGTTTTCCATAGGGGGGAGTCTTACTACTCCCTGCTTTGGGTGCGGAACCCCCCACTGCTTAGTCTTGTGTGTCTCCTGGGACTGAAACCTGGGGTTTCTGCTGTTTGAGTTTGGCTTGAGAAGACCTGGAAGGGACTGGAAAGGACCAATGCCTACTATATCTATGAGGGTGAACTTGAAAGAAATCTTTAACAGTTTGCATAGATTTAGCTTGATCTTCCATCTTTTTAAGAACTTCCTCAGCCTTGTTGCCAAACAGGCAGTCCTGATTTTAGGGAGCATCCAACAATTTAGCTTTAACATGATCCAAGACTGCTCCTTAAGCCAAGCATACCTTCTGAGCACAGACCCAGTAACAGCAGCCCTGTAAGAGGCCTCTAATGAATCAAATCCACACTGCAAAGTAGGTTTTCCAACCTGTTCAGCAGAATGCATTAAATCCTGTAATTCTTTATTTTCCGCACAGTCAGAAATCAACATCATTTTCTGTTTAAGCAATCCAATAACATGTTGCTGATACTTTAATATATGAAACTGGCAGTTTAAAGCCCTAATGGCCAAGGTTGCAGTGTAAACCTTCTTACTCCATCTAGCCAGCGCCCTGGAGTCTCTATCAGAAGGGGTAGGATTTTTAGCAGTAGAAGCCTTAATGCCCTTGGGTCCCTGTGAAATAGTCTCTGGATCCGCAATAGGATTTTTAAAAAGGAACTTGTGTGAATCAGGAACCCTGTAATATCGGTCAGGTTTTCTGGGAGCAGGAGGCAAATAATCAGGAGCCAAACTAGATTCCGAAAAAGCATCAACAACAATGTCTAGTACAGGAGGAATAGCTAAAGGCCTATGCTGAAGCAGAAGTAAGAAATCCCTAAGCCTCTTTTTTGAATCAGAAAAATCCTGGCTTTCCCAGTGGAAATGCTCCCTTAGAGTATGTAAGGTTTCACCAAAAGAAAAATCCTCAGGAGGGGAAGCAGAGGGAAGAGTCTTCTACATCGGAATCCTCATAAGTAGATAAGGGCAAATACAAATCAGAAGAATCAGAAAAATCAGAATACTGGTCAGAAGATTCATAAACAACTTCAGTCCTAGGTCGCTTAGAAGGGGGAAGTTGGCTTCCCCTGATTAGAGTTATAAGATCTCCAGCCATTGTTATCATTTGTTTTTTAGGCATAGAGGCATGAGCATGCAGCCTGGGCATCGTTTTTTTAGGCATGGTTCAAGATTTAGGCCTAAATGAAGGAGGAGGCGTCGGTTTAATATGTAAGTTCATAGGCCTGAATACACCCTCAGAAGCCGGTGCCTGCATAGCGGCTCCAGACCCATCCAAGGTAGAGACATCCGCAGATTCCATAGTTGAAGCATCTTGCGACATACCGGACTCCAAATGGGTCTCAGTTGAGGCCTGCGAATCAGAAGTAGCGGGTATCAGGGGCTGCTAAAGTGCCTCACTTAGTACCGGTGAACTGGCGGCTGGCTTAGGAGAAGCGTCGTTGGCAGTTTTGGACCTCGGTGGCCTGTCTTTATCTTTGCGTTTTTTCGGAATCCTGGTAGTTGGATGGCTAATTGACGACATTTATGGATAATTAAACCAAGAACCGAAATATTTAGAGGTAAAAATATACAAAAGATGGATAGTGCGCTGATTATAAAGCACAAAACCGACAGCAAGGTACGTTGTGGTCAGGGCCTAGGAAAGGAATACAGTACGAATGAAAATGTTTATGAGCTATTTGCTTTCCACAAGTAATGCAATTATTAACTTTTACTGACATCAGTAAGGAGCAAGAAAAAGTTTCCCCAATGGGGTACTTAGCTTTAGTTGAAGACTTCGGTTCTGAAACTCGAAAACAAAAATTTCAGGAGTCGGTCGACTGGCACTTAAACTGCTTCTACTTTGGGCACCGCACGGCAAGAAAGACTGATGTAATGGCGTCCGCTGCATGTCTTATACCTCTGATGACCTGACGTCATGGAAGAAGGGACAGCAAAAGATGCAGGACCCAAGACTTTGTTAATCAGGCCGACTGACGGCTACTGCAAACAGATAACCCAAATGCAATGACTACAACAGTGAAACACGAAAAACATTAGAAAACCACAATGCTTATCTACAGAAACTAGAATCACTCAGTAAAAACCCAACATAATTTTCCTAGGTAAACTATTCAGCTTTAGACCAAGAAACCTACACCACCACTAGTGCACAAGCACAGAGATTCCTGGACTTTGTCAATACAAATGCACTAGAATACTTATTCAGAGTACCCACTAGGGAGATTAACATACTATATATCTTGTCCTTACTAATATGGAAACATCTTGCACCATCCCTTGCATACCTTTATCACTTGTTAGGTCTGACCATCGAGCAGTCTCCTCTGAAATATAACTGAAACCAGACATCCCTCCCACCCAAGGTACCTTCAGAAATTTCTTTAAGACACACTACCTGCTCCTAAGTCATACATTGTCAAGCTTCAAATCCCTATCAAACCCAGTTAACTCCACTGACAACACAGAAATGTACACCAATAGACTATATTAGCATGTAGACAGCTGAATATATGCAGCTGTACCTCATAGGAACAAGCGCAGGCTAAACCCCAGAAACAAGCTCACATGGTGGAATAACATCAACAAGCTTTATAATAAAAGGAAAATAATTTTTTTAGACAAGAAACATCTTTAACTGAATTATTACTTACGACACAGGCAATCATACATTTATGTAAATGAAACATCATATTGACAATTTTAGTTGCAAGCATTATACATAGCATATAATCATCTATACAGTCATTATCAATTGAATGTTACATAGCTCATTCAGTTCCTTCCTTCCCTTAAACCTTAATGTTCCTCCAAAATATTATTTTGCATGTATTGTTCCCACAATTTCCATTTTTCTATGTAATTTGCTCCTACCCTTTTGTAAAGATCCTGCTTCCAATTCTTTCACCTCTGTTACTATATTTAATACTTCTTGGATGGTTGGTTTAGACACCGATTTCCATGTTCTAATAACTGCTTTAACGGCAGCCACTAGAATTAATTCAGCAAGGCCTTACTATGTCTACGCAATTCCGATTCTGTATAACAGCAGATTAGTTTACAGGGAATTTTTAAAGCCTTCCTACACATTACACTCCCAAAAAAATATTTTCCCAATTACCTCTTTCTTTCCCAGCACATCTCCAACACTTGCAATCTACCTGAGGAAACATTCTTTGGAGTCTGCTTAGGGTATAAAAATACCTATGCAAACACTTCCAAGGAAAACTCTTAAATCTCTAGACTTTGTTGCATGTTTGGGAGTCAGACATATATCCTCCCATTGTTTCCTTGTGAACTGCTTATCTGATCTCTGTTGCCAATCCTTTCTAACCTCCTCTGATTGATTCCTATAGTTATTATGCAATATTTTATTTGCTCTACTAAAAAGCTTCTGTTCTAGATTCTACAAAAAACTCTACCAGCGTTGGTCTTTCACTTAGGATCCCCTGTTTATTTCTCTTTGCCTATACTCAGATATCAATCCTTGAAACGGAAGGCAATCTCTAGCCTACAGTCCAAATGTATTATTGGCCTCTTCCCATTCTATTACCTTTCCCTCTCTAATTCTTTGTTCCCAATACCTTGGTTACTTTGTCAGTTTCTTCCAGTAAATTCCAGTCCACTCTTGCCAGTTCTTCTGTACCCCTAGCTGCAGGTATGCTTATTGGCAGAATCTCTTTTCTCCATTCTCTTGTTGGCTTAGTTCTTAGAATACTTTCTGCTACTTTATAAAATACAATATTCTGTATAGTTATTGTTATTCTCCTTAATGATCTGCATCCAAAATTCCAGTCTCTCATTTCTTGAGCCACCCCCCATTTCATTATCATCATCCGTTTCCACTTTAAATGATAGCCTTCTGCTTGTGCTATGTATAGAAGCCTTAACCATGTAGCTATGAAATACTGCTTCAAGTCAGGTAATCCCAAACCACCTTGTTCTATTGTAAGGATCAACTTCTCCCACTTGACTCTTGCCCTCTTCCCCTTCAATATAAAATCCTTCAGTTCTATTAATTGATTTCCACAAACTCTTCTCTAGCTGATGCTTGCATTTATATGCCTGACCTGTGTATAAAACTAAAGTGACTAAAAACATTCACTGCTTGTAGCATTACCCATATCCATAATCAAGTTTCTAGTTTCTTGATTTTTGTATTATTACCTTCTGTTTAGTCTCTCTACACATATCCTTAGCTGCCAGAATAGAATTATTTTTAGCCTATACTCCTATTTCATCTTATGTCCCCATATATAAGGGTATTGCCAAAACAATTAATGTGTGGGTACATAGTTTATCATTACAATCCTTGTTGATCTTCATTAAATTTTACAAGCCAAAAAAATGTTCCA